>NC_047160.1:5650134-5950134 GCF_009819705.1 Hippoglossus hippoglossus
AGACGGAGCCTTAAATCCAGCGCCTTAGACCACTCGGCCACACTACCGCTTTAAACTGTTTTTTACCCAAACGAAGCGGAGGCGTTTAGATGAAAAGTCCACTCTGACTACAATTGGACAATCAAATTGAAAAAACACATGGAAGAACATTCGTAACTTCAAACACATACCCTGTGGGAGTATAGGGCTTTAATCAAGATCAAAAGACCACAAAACTATCAGCCAAGTTAAGGGCTTCAACTCTTGTGTCTATTCTGTCACATTTTCAACTTCAAAAACCAAAGCAAGTCACTTTCGGCAGGAGGTGAGTTCATGCTCAGAGGGCAAGGACAAGGGAGAAATAGAGGTGAACATGGGAGTTGATAAAGAATTCCTTTAGCAGAGGATGGTTTCGATCCATCGACCTCTGGGTTATGGGCCCAGCACGCTTCCGCTGCGCCACTCTGCTCTTATTCATTGCAATAATTTCATATGAACATAGTCTATGGTATCAATAGGTTTTCTTAGCAGTTAAATCAACTGGACTTGGAGGAAGAGATTGGCAAATGTGAAGCAATGTGCCACAATGGGAAGGTTCACATCTTAGCTCTTACCTTCTTTGAAGACCAGACTGGAGAAAAAGAACACTACCTCCTGTATGTCTCATTGGACATTCCATGTGCTACAAAGCTCAGCTGGCTTTTGCAGTATTCAACAACAAGTGTTCTTCTTATAGTAGAATAAGCTGCAAGTAGCCAACACAGTCAACTGACAGTCAATTGGCAGTGGTGGGATTTGAACCCACGCCTCCTGAGAGACTGGAGCCTTAATCCAGCGCCTTAGACCACTCGGCCACACTACCGCTTGAAACAGTTTTTGACCCAAACGAAGCGGAGGCGTTTAGATGAAAAGTCCACTCTGACGACAATTGGACAATCAAATCGAAAACACACATGGAAGAACATTCATAACTGCAAACACATACCCTGTGGGAGTATAGGGCTTTAATCAAGATCAAAAGACCACAAAACTATCAGCCAAGTTAAGGGCTTCAACTCTTGTGTCTATTCTGTCACATTTTCAACTTCAAAAACCAATGCAAGTCACTTTCGGCAGGAGGTGAGTTCATGCTCAGAGGGCAAGGACAAGGGAGAAATAGAAGTGAACATGGGAGTTGATAAAGAATTCCTTTAGCAGAGGATGGTTTCGATCCATCGACCTCTGGGTTATGGGCCCAGCACGCTTCCGCTGCGCCACTCTGCTCTTATTCATTGCAATAATTTCATATGAACATAGTCTATGGTATCAATAGGTTTTCTTAGCAGTTAAATCAACTGGACTTGGAGGAAGAGATTGGCAAATGTGAAGCAATGTGCCACAATGGGAAGGTTCACATCTTAGCTCTTACCTTCTTTGAAGACCAGACTGGAGAAAAAGAACACTACCTCCTGTATGTCTCATTGGACATTCCATATGCTACAAAGCTGAGCTGGTTTTGCAGTATTCAACAACAAGTGTTCTTCTTATAGTAGAATAAGCTGCAAGTAGCCAACACAGTCAACTGACAGTCAACTGGCAGTGGTGGGATTTGAACCCACGCCTCCTGAGAGACTGGAGCCTAAATCCAGCGCCTTAGACCACTCGGCCACACTACCACTTTAAACTGTTTTTTACCCAAACGAAGCGGAGGCGTTTAGATGAAAAGTCCACTCTGACGACAATTGGACAATCAAATCGAAAACACACATGGAAGAACATTCGTAACTGCAAACACATACCCTGTGGGAGTATAGGGCTTTAATCAAGATCAAAAGACCACAAAACTATGAGCCAAGTTATGGGCTTCAACTCTTGTGTCTATTCTGTCACATTTTCAACTTCAAAAACCAAAGCAAGTCACTTTCGGCAGGAGGTGAGTTCATGCTCAGAGGGCAAGGACAAGGGAGAAATAGAGGTGAACATGGGAGTTGATAAAGAATTCCTTTAGCAGAGGATGGTTTCGATCCATCGACCTCTGGGTTATGGGCCCAGCACGCTTCCGCTGCGCCACTCTGCTCTTATTCATTGCAATAATTTCATATAACATAGTCTATGGTATCAATAGGTTTTCTTAGCAGTTAAATCAACTGGACTTGGAGGAAGAGATTGGCAAATGTGAAGCAATGTGCCACAATGGGAAGGTTCACATCTTAGCTCTTACCTTCTTTGAAGACCAGACTGGAGAAAAAGAACACTACCTCCTGTATGTCTCATTGGACATTCCATATGCTACAAAGCTGAGCTGGTTTTTGCAGTATTCAACAACAAGTGTTCTTCTTATAGTAGAATAAGCTGCAAGTAGCCAACACAGTCAACTGACAGTCAATTGGCAGTGGTGGGATTTGAACCCACGCCTCCTGAGAGACTGGAGCCTTAATCCAGCGCCTTAGACCACTCGGCCACACTACCGCTTGAAACTGTTTTTGACCCAAACGAAGCGGAGGCGTTTAGATGAAAAGTCCACTCTGACTACAATTGGACAATCAAATCGAAAAAACACATGGAAGAACATTCGTAACTGCAAACACATACCCTGTGGGAGTATAGGGCTTTAATCAAGATCAAAAGACCACAAAACTATCAGCCAAGTTAAGGGCTTCAACTCTTGTGTCTATTCTGTCACATTTTCAACTTCAAAAACCAAAGCAAGTCACTTTCGGCAGGAGGTGAGTTCATGCTCAGAGGGCAAGGACAAGGGAGAAATAGAGGTGAACATGGGAGTTGATAAAGAATTCCTTTAGCAGAGGATGGTTTCGATCCATCGACCTCTGGGTTATGGGCCCAGCACGCTTCCGCTGCGCCACTCTGCTCTTATTCATTGCAATAATTTCATATGAACATAGTCTATGGTATCAATAGGTTTTCTTAGCAGTTAAATCAACTGGACTTGGAGGAAGAGATTGGCAAATGTGAATTGCACATGTGCCACAATGGGAAGGTTCACATCTTAGCTCTTACCTTCTTTGAAGACCAGACTGGAGAAAAAGAACACTACCTCCTGTATGTCTCATTGGACATTCCATGTGCTACAAAGCTCAGCTGGCTTTTGCAGTATTCAACAACAAGTGTTCTTCTTATAGTAGAATAAGCTGCACAGTCAACTGACAATCAATTGGCAGTGGTGGGATTTGAACCCACGCCTCCTGAGAGACTGGAGCCTTAATCCAGCGCCTTAGACCACTCGGCCACACTACCACTTGAAACAGTTTTTGACCCAAACGAAGCGGAGGCGTTTAGATGAAAAGTCCACTCTGACGACAATTGGACAATCAAATCGAAAAAACACATGGAAGAACATTCGTAACTTCAAACACATACCCTGTGGGAGTATAGGGCTTTAATCAAGATCAAAAGACCACAAAACTATGAGCCAAGTTAAGGGCTTCAACTCTTGTGTCTATTCTGTCACATTTTCAACTTCAAAAACCAAAGCAAGTCACTTTGGGCAGGAGGTGAGTTCATGCTCAGAGGGCAAGGACAAGGGAGAAATAGAGGTGAACATGGGAGTTGATAAAGAATTCCTTTAGCAGAGGATGGTTTCGATCCATCGACCTCTGGGTTATGGGCCCAGCACGCTTCCGCTGCGCCACTCTGCTCTTATTCATTGCAATAACTTCATATGAACATAGTCTATGGTATCAATAGGTTTTCTTAGCAGTTAAATCAACTGGACTTGGAGGAAGAGATTGGCAAATGTGAAGCAATGTGCCACAATGGGAAGGTTCACATCTTAGCTCTTACCTTCTTTGAAGACCAGACTGGAGAAAAAGAACACTACCTCCTGTATGTCTCATTGGACATTCCATATGCTACAAAGCTCGAGCTGGCTTTTGCAGTATTCAACAACAAGTGTTCTTCTTATAGTAGAATAAGCTGCAAGTAGCCAACGACAGTCAATTGGCAGTGGTGGGATTTGAACCCACGCCTCCTGAGAGACTGGAGCCTTAATGCAGCGCCTTAGACCACTCGGCCACACTACCGCTTGAAACTGTTTTTGACCCAAACGAAGCGGAGGCGTTTAGATGAAAAGTCCACTCTGACGACAATTGGACAATCAAATCGAAAACACACATGGAAGAACATTCGTAACTGCAAACACATACCCTGTGGGAGTATAGGGCTTTAATCAAGATCAAAAGACCACAAAACTATGAGCCAAGTTATGGGCTTCAACTCTTGTGTCTATTCTGTCACATTTTCAACTTCAAAAACCAAAGCAATTCACTTTGTGCAGGAGGTGAGTTCATGCTCAGAGAGTAAGGACAAGGGAGAAATAGAGGTGAACATGGGAGTTGATAAAGAATTCCTTTAGCAGAGGATGGTTTCGATCCATCGACCTCTGGGTTATGGGCCCAGCACGCTTCCGCTGCGCCACTCTGCTCTTATTCATTGCAATAATTTCATATAAACATAGTCTATGGTATCAATAGGTTTTCTTAGCAGTTAAATCAACTGGACTTGGAGGAAGAGATTGGCAAATGTGAAGCAATGTGCCACAATGGGAAGGTTCACATCTTAGCTCTTACCTTCTTTGAAGACCAGACTGGAGAAAAAGAACACTACCTCCTGTATGTCTCATTGGACATTCCATATGCTACAAAGCTGAGCTGGTTTTTGCAGTATTCAACAACAAGTTTTCTTCTTATAGTAGAATAAGCTGCAAGTAGCCAACACAGTCAACTGACAGTCAATTGGCAGTGGTGGGATTTGAACCCACGCCTCCTGAGAGACTGGAGCCTTAATCCAGCGCCTTAGACCACTCGGCCACACTACCGCTTGAAACTGTTTTTGACCCAAACGAAGCGGAGGCGTTTAGATGAAAAGTCCACTCTGACGACAATTGGACAATCAAATCGAAAAAACACATGGAAGAACATTCGTAACTGCAAACACATACCCTGTGGGAGTATAGGGCTTTAATCAAGATCAAAAGACCACAAAACTATGAGCCAAGTTATGGGCTTCAACTCTTGTGTCTATTCTGTCACATTTTCAACTTCAAAAACCAAAGCAAGTCACTTTCGGCAGGAGGTGAGTACATGCTCAGAGGGCAAGGACAAGGGAGAAATAGAGGTGAACATGGGAATTGATAAAGAATTCCTTTAGCAGAGGATGGTTTCGATCCATCGACCTCTGGGTTATGGGCCCAGCACGCTTCCGCTGTGCCACTCTGCTCTTATTCATTGCAATAATTTCATATGAACATAGTCTATGGTATCAATAGGTTTTCTTAGCAGTTAAATCAACTGGACTTGGAGGAAGAGATTGGCAAATGTGAAGCAATGTGCCACAATGGGAAGGTTCACATCTTAGCTCTTACCTTCTTTGAAGACCAGACTGGAGAAAAAGAACACTACCTCCTGTATGTCTCATTGGACATTCCATATGCTACAAAGCTGAGCTGGTTTTTGCAGTATTCAACAACAAGTGTTCTTCTTATAGTAGAATAAGCTACACAGTCAACTGACAGTCAATTGGCAGTGGTGGGATTTGAACCCACTCCTCCTGAGAGACTGGAGCCTTAATCCAGCGCCTTAGACCACTCGGCCACACTACCACTTGAAACTGTTTTTTACCCAAACGAAGCGGAGGCGTTTAGATGAAAAGTCCACTCTGACTACAATTGGACAATCAAATCGAAAAAACACATGGAAGAACATTCGTAACTTCAAACACATACCCTGTGGGAGTATAGGGCTTTAATCAAGATCAAAAGAGCACAAAACTATCAGCCAAGTTAAGGGCTTCAACTCTTGTGTCTATTCTGTCACATTTTCAACTTCAAAAACCAAAGCAAGTCACTTTCGGCAGGAGGTGAGTTCATGCTCAGAGGGCAAGGACAAGGGAGAAATAGAGGTGAACATGGGAATTGATAAAGAATTCCTTTAGCAGAGGATGGTTTCGATCCATCGACCTCTGGGTTATGGGCCCAGCACGCTTCCGCTGCGCCACTCTGCTCTTATTCATTGCAATAATTTCATATGAACATAGTCTATGGTATCAATAGGTTTTCTTAGCAGTTAAATCAACTGGACTTGGAGGAAGAGATTGGCAAATGTGAATGCAATGTGCCACAATGGGAAGGTTCACATCTTAGCTCTTACCTTCTTTGAAGACCAGACTGGAGAAAAAGAACACTACCTCCTGTATGTCTCATTGGACATTCCATATGCTACAAAGCTGAGCTGGTTTTTGCAGTATTCAACAACAAGTGTTCTTCTTATAGTAGAATAAGCTGCAAGTAGCCAACACAGTCAACTGACAGTCAATTGGCAGTGGTGGGATTTGAACCCACGCCTCCTGAGAGACTGGAGCCTAAATCCAGCGCCTTAGACCACTCGGCCACACTACCGCTTGAAACTGTTTTTTACCCAAACGAAGCGGAGGCGTTTAGATGAAAAGTCCACTCTGACTACAATTGGACAATCAAATCGAAAAAACACATGGAAGAACATTCGTAACTTCAAACACATACCCTGTGGGAGTATAGGGCTTTAATCAAGATCAAAAGAGCACAAAACTATGAGCCAAGTTAAGGGCTTCAACTCTTGTGTCTATTCTGTCACATTTTCAACTTCAAAAACCAAAGGCAAGTCACTTTCGGGCAGGAGGTGAGTTCATGCTCAGAGGGCAAGGACAAGGGAGAAATAGAGGTGAACATGGGAGTTGATAAAGAATTCCTTTAGCAGAGGATGGTTTCGATCCATCGACCTCTGGGTTATGGGCCCAGCACGCTTCCGCTGCGCCACTCTGCTCTTATTCATTGCAATAATTTCATATAAACATAGTCTATGGTATCAATAGGTTTTCTTAGCAGTTAAATCAACTGGACTTGGAGGAAGAGATTGGCAAATGTGAAGCAATGTGCCACAATGGGAAGGTTCACATCTTAGCTCTTACCTTCTTTGAAGACCAGACTGGAGAAAAAGAACACTACCTCCTGTATGTCTCATTGGACATTCCATATGCTACAAAGCTGAGCTGGTTTTTGCAGTATTCAACAACAAGTGTTCTTCTTATAGTAGAATAAGCTGCAAGTAGCCAACTCAGTCAACTGGCAGTGGTGGGATTTGAACCCACGCCTCCTGAGAGACTGGAGCCTTAATCCAGCGCCTTAGACCACTCGGCCACACTACCGCTTGAAACTGTTTTTTACCCAAACGAAGCGGAGGCGTTTAGATGAAAAGTCCACTCTGACGACAATTGGACAATCAAATCGAAAACACACATGGAAGAACATTCGTAACTGCAAACACATACCCTGTGGGAGTATAGGGCTTTAATCAAGATCAAAAGACCACAAAACTATGAGCCAAGTTATGGGCTTCAACTCTTGTGTCTATTCTGTCACATTTTCAACTTCAAAAACCAAAGCAATTCACTTTGGGCAGGAGGTGAGTTCATGCTCAGAGAGTAAGGACAAGGGAGAAATAGAGGTGAACATGGGAGTTGATAAAGAATTCCTTTAGCAGAGGATGGTTTCGATCCATCGACCTCTGGGTTATGGGCCCAGCACGCTTCCGCTGCGCCACTCTGCTCTTATTCATTGCAATAATTTCATATAAACATAGTCTATGGTATCAATAGGTTTTCTTAGCAGTTAAATCAACTGGACTTGGAGGAAGAGATTGGCAAATGTGAAGCAATAGTGCCACAATGGGAAGGTTCACATCTTAGCTCTTACCTTCTTTGAAGACCAGACTGGAGAAAAAGAACACTACCTCCTGTATGTCTCATTGGACATTCCATATGCTACAAAGCTGAGCTGGTTTTTGCAGTATTCAACAACAAGTGTTCTTCTTATAGTAGAATAAGCTGCAAGTAGCCAACACAGTCAACTGACAGTCAATTGGCAGTGGTGGGATTTGAACACACGCCTCCTGAGAGACTGGAGCCTTAATCCAGCGCCTTAGACCACTCGGCCACACTACCGCTTTAAACTGTTTTTTACCCAAACGAAGCGGAGGCGTTTAGATGAAAAGTCCACTCTGACTACAATTGGACAATCAAATTGAAAAAACACATGGAAGAACATTCGTAACTTCAAACACATACCCTGTGGGAGTATAGGGCTTTAATCAAGATCAAAAGAGCACAAAACTATGAGCCAAGTTATGGGCTTCAACTCTTGTGTCTATTCTGTCACATTTTCAACTTCAAAAACCAAAGCAAGTCACTTTGGGCAGGAGGTGAGTTCATGCTCAGAGAGTAAGGACAAGGGAGAAATAGAGGTGAACATGGGAGTTGATAAAGAATTCCTTTAGCAGAGGATGGTTTCGATCCATCGACCTCTGGGTTATGGGCCCAGCACGCTTCCGCTGCGCCACTCTGCTCTTATTCATTGCAATAATTTCATATAAACATAGTCTATGGTATCAATAGGTTTTCTTAGCAGTTAAATCAACTGGACTTGGAGGAAGAGATTGGCAAATGTGAAGCAATGTGCCACAATGGGAAGGTTCACATCTTAGCTCTTACCTTCTTTGAAGACCAGACTGGAGAAAAAGAACACTACCTCCTGTATGTCTCATTGGACATTCCATATGCTACAAAGCTGAGCTGGTTTTTGCAGTATTCAACAACAAGTTTTCTTCTTATAGTAGAATAAGCTGCAAGTAGCCAACACAGTCAACTGACAGTCAATTGGCAGTGGTGGGATTTGAACCCACGCCTCCTGAGAGACTGGAGCCTTAATCCAGCGCCTTAGACCACTCGGCCACACTACCACTTGAAACAGTTTATTACCCAAACGAAGCGGAGGCGTTTAGATGAAAAGTCCACTCTGACTACAATTGGACAATCAAATCGAAAAAACACATGGAAGAACATTCGTAACTTCAAACACATACCCTGTGTGAGTATAGGGCTTTAATCAAGATCAAAAGAGCACAAAACTATGAGCCAAGTTATGGGCTTCAACTCTTGTGTCTATTCTGTCACATTTTCAACTTCAAAAACCAAAGCAAGTCACTTTCGGCAGGAGGTGAGTACATGCTCAGAGGGCAAGGACAAGGGAGAAATAGAGGTGAACATGGGAATTGATAAAGAATTCCTTTAGCAGAGGATGGTTTCGATCCATCGACCTCTGGGTTATGGGCCCAGCACGCTTCCGCTGCGCCACTCTGCTCTTATTCATTGCAATAATTTCATATGAACATAGTCTATGGTATCAATAGGTTTTCTTAGCAATTAAATCAACTGGACTTGGAGGAAGAGATTGGCAAATGTGACATTGCCACATGTGCCACAATGGGAAGGTTCACATCTTAGCTCTTACCTTCTTTGAAGACCAGACTGGAGAAAAAGAACACTACCTCCTGTATGTCTCATTGGACATTCCATATGCTACAAAGCTGAGCTGGTTTTTGCAGTATTCAACAACAAGTGTTCTTCTTATAGTAGAATAAGCTGCACAGTCAATTAACAATCAATTGGCAGTGGTGGGATTTGAACCCACGCCTCCTGAGAGACTGGAGCCTTAATGCAGCGCCTTAGACCACTCGGCCACACTACCGCTTGAAACTGTTTTTGACCCAAACGAAGCGGAGGCGTTTAGATGAAAAGTCCACTCTGACGACAATTGGACAATCAAATCGAAAACACACATGGAAGAACATTCGTAACTGCAAACACATACCCTGTGGGAGTATAGGGCTTTAATCAAGATCAAAAGACCACAAAACTATGAGCCAAGTTATGGGCTTCAACTCTTGTGTCTATTCTGTCACATTTTCAACTTCAAAAACCAAAGCAATTCACTTTGGGCAGGAGGTGAGTTCATGCTCAGAGAGTAAGGACAAGGGAGAAATAGAGGTGAACATGGGAGTTGATAAAGAATTCCTTAGCAGAGGATGGTTTCGATCCATCGACCTCTGGGTTATGGGCCCAGCACGCTTCCGCTGCCCACTCTGCTCTTATTCATTGCAATAATTTCATATAAACATAGTCTATGGTATCAATAGGTTTTCTTAGCAGTTAAATCAACTGGACTTGGAGGAAGAGATTGGCAAATGTGAAGCAATGTGCCACAATGGGAAGGTTCACATCTTAGCTCTTACCTTCTTTGAAGACCAGACTGGAGAAAAAGAACACTACCTCCTGTATGTCTCATTGGACATTCCATATGCTACAAAGCTGAGCTGGTTTTTGCAGTATTCAACAACAAGTGTTCTTCTTATAGTAGAATAAGCTGCAAGTAGCCAACTCAGTCAACTGGCAGTGGTGGGATTTGAACCCACGCCTCCTGAGAGACTGGAGCCTTAATCCAGCGCCTTAGACCACTCGGCCACACTACCACTTGAAACAGTTTATTACCCAAACGAAGCGGAGGCGTTTAGATGAAAAGTCCACTCTGACGACAATTGGACAATCAAATCGAAAACACACATGGAAGAACATTCGTAACTGCAAACACATACCCTGTGGGAGTATAGGGCTTTAATCAAGATCAAAAGACCACAAAACTATCAGCCAAGTTAAGGGCTTCAACTCTTGTGTCTATTCTGTCACATTTTCAACTTCAAAAACCAAAGCAAGTCACTTTCGGCAGGAGGTGAGTTCATGCTCAGAGGGCAAGGACAAGGGAGAAATAGAGGTGAACATGGGAGTTGATAAAGAATTCCTTTAGCAGAGGATGGTTTTGATCCATCGACCTCTGGGTTATGGGCCCAGCACGCTTCCGCTGCGCCACTCTGCTCTTATTCATTGCAATAATTTCATATGAACATAGTCTATGGTATCAATAGGTTTTCTTAGCAGTTAAATCAACTGGACTTGGAGGAAGAGATTGGCAAATGTGAAGCAATGTGCCACAATGGGAAGGTTCACATCTTAGCTCTTACCTTCTTTGAAGACCAGACTGGAGAAAAAGAACACTACCTCCTGTATGTCTCATTGGACATTCCATATGCTACAAAGCTGAGCTGGTTTTTGCAGTATTCAACAACAAGTGTTCTTCTTATAGTAGAATAAGCTGCACAGTCAATTAACAATCAATTGGCAGTGGTGGGATTTGAACCCACGCCTCCTGAGAGACTGGAGCCTAAATCCAGCGCCTTAGACCACTCGGCCACACTACCACTTTAAACTGTTTTTTACCCAAACGAAGCGGAGGCGTTTAGATGAAAAGTCCACTCTGACTACAATTGGACAATCAAATCGAAAAAACACATGGAAGAACATTCGTAACTTCAAACACATACCCTGTGGGAGTATAGGGCTTTAATCAAGATCAAAAGAGCAGAAAACTATGAGCCAAGTTATGGGCTTCAACTCTTGTGTCTATTCTGTCACATTTTCAACTTCAAAAACCAAAGCAAGTCACTTTCGGCAGGAGGTGAGTTCATGCTCAGACGGCAAGGACAAGGGAGAAATAGAGGTGAACATGGGAATTGATAAAGAATTCCTTTAGCAGAGGATGGTCTCGATCCATCGACCTCTGGGTTATGGGCCCAGCACGCTTCCGCTGCGCCACTCTGCTCTTATTCATTGCAATAATTTCATATGAACATAGTCTATGGTATCAATAGGTTTTCTTAGCAGTTAAATCAACTGGACTTGGAGGAAGAGATTGGCAAATGTGAAGCAATGTGCCACAATGGGAAGGTTCACATCTTAGCTCTTACCTTCTTTGAAGACCAGACTGGAGAAAAAGAACACTACCTCCTGTATGTGTCATTGGACATTCCATATGCTACAAAGCTGAGCTGGTTTTTGCAGTATTCAACAACAAGTGTTCTTCTTATAGTAGAATAAGCTGTACAGTCAATTAACAATCAATTGGCAGTGGTGGGATTTGAACCCACGCCTCCGGAGAGACTGGAGCCTAAATCCAGCGCCTTAGACCACTCGGCCACACTACCACTTTAAACAGTTTTTTACCCAAACGAAGCGGAGGTGTTTAGATGAAAAGTCCACTCTGACTACAATTGGACAATCAAATCGAAAAAACACATGGAAGAACATTCGTAACTTCAAACACATACCCTGTGGGAGTATAGGGCTTTAATCAAGATCAAAAGAGCACAAAACTATGAGCCAAGTTATGGGCTTCAACTCTTGTGTCTATTCTGTCACATTTTCAACTTCAAAAACCAAAGGAATTCACTTTGGGCAGGAGGTGAGTTCATGCTCAGAGGGCAAGGACAAGGGAGAAATAGAGGTGAACATGGGAGTTGATAAAGAATTCCTTTAGCAGAGGATGGTTTCGATCCATCGACCTCTGGGTTATGGGCCCAGCACGCTTCCGCTGCGCCACTCTGCTCTTATTCATTGCAATAATTTCATATAAACATAGTCTATGGTATCAATAGGTTTTCTTAGCAGTTAAATCAACTGGACTTGGAGGAAGAGATTGGCAAATGTGAAGCAATGTGCCACAATGGGAAGGTTCACATCTTAGCTCTTATCTTCTTTGAAGACCAGACTGGAGAAAAAGAACACTACCTCCTGTATGTCTCATTGGACATTCCATATGCTACAAAGCTGAGCTGGTTTTTGCAGTATTCAACAACAAGTGTTCTTCTTATAGTAGAATAAGCTGCAAGTAGCCAACTCAGTCAACTGGCAGTGGTGGGATTTGAACACACGCCTCCTGAGAGACTGGAGCCTAAATTCAGCGCCTTAGACCACTCGGCCACACTACCACTTTAAACTGTTTTTTACCCAAACGAAGCGGAGGCGTTTAGATGAAAAGTCCACTCTGACGACAATTGGACAATCAAATCGAAAACACACATGGAAGAACATTCGTAACTGCAAACACATACCCTGTGGGAGTATAGGGCTTTAATCAAGATCAAAAGACCACAAAACTATGAGCCAAGTTATGGGCTTCAACTCTTGTGTCTATTCTGTCACATTTTCAACTTCAAAAACCAAAGCAATTCACTTTGGGCAGGAGGTGAGTTCATGCTCAGAGAGTAAGGACAAGGGAGAAATAGAGGTGAACATGGGAGTTGATAAAGAATTCCTTTAGCAGAGGATGGTTTCGATCCATCGACCTCTGGGTTATGGGCCCAGCACGCTTCCGCTGCGCCACTCTGCTCTTATTCATTGCAATAATTTCATATAAACATAGTCTATGGTATCAATAGGTTTTCTTAGCAGTTAAATCAACTGGACTTGGAGGCAGAGATTGGCAAATGTGAAGCAATATGCCACAATGGGAAGGTTCACATCTTAGCTCTTACCTTCTTTGAAGACCAGACTGGAGAAAAAGAACACTACCTCCTGTATGTCTCATTGGACATTCCATATGCTACAAAGCTGAGCTGGTTTTTGCAGTATTCAACAACAAGTTTTCTTCTTATAGTAGAATAAGCAGCAAGTAGCCAACACAGTCAACTGACAGTCAATTGGCAGTGGTGGGATTTGAACACACGCCTCCTGAGAGACTAGAGCCTAAATCCAGCGCCTTAGACCACTCGGCCACACTACCGCTTTAAACTGTTTTTTACCCAAACGAAGCGGAGGCGTTTAGATGAAAAGTCCACTCTGACTACAATTGGACAATCAAATTGAAAAAAGACATGGAAGAACATTCGTAACTTCAAACACATACCCTGTGGGAGTATAGGGCTTTAATCAAGATCAAAAGAGCACAAAACTATGAGCCAAGTTATGGGCTTCAACTCTTGTGTCTATTCTGTCACATTTTCAACTTCAAAAACCAAAGCAATTCACTTTGGGCAGGAGGTGAGTTCATGCTCAGAGAGTAGGGACAAGGGAGAAATAGAGGTGAACATGGGAGTTGATAAAGAATTCCTTTAGCAGGGGATGGTTTCGATCCATCGACCTCTGGGTTATGGGCCCAGCAAGCTTCCGCTGCGCCACTCTGCTCTTATTCATTGCAATAATTTCATATAAACATAGTCTATGGTATCAATAGGTTTTCTTAGCAGTTAAATCAACTGGACTTGGAGGAAGAGATTGGCAAATGTGAAGCAATGTGCCACAATGGGAAGGTTCACATCTTAGCTCTTACCTTCTTTGAAGACCAGACTGGAGTAAAAGAACACTACCTCCTGTATGTCTCATTGGACATTCCATATGCTACAAAGCTGAGCTGGTTTTTGCAGTATTCAACAACAAGTTTTCTTCTTATAGTAGAATAAGCTGCAAGTAGCCAACTCAGTCAACTGGCAGTGGTGGGATTTGAACCCACGCCTCCTGAGAGACTGGAGCCTTAATCCTGCGCCTTAGACCACTCGGCCACACTACCACTTGAAACAGTTTATTACCCAAACGAAGCGGAGGCGTTTAGATGAAAAGTCCACTCTGACTACAATTGGACAATCAAATCGAAAAAACACATGGAAGAACATTCGTAACTTCAAACACATACCCTGTGGGAGTATAGGGCTTTAATCAAGATCAAAAGAGCACAAAACTATGAGCCAAGTTATGGGCTTCAACTCTTGTGTCTATTCTGTCACATTTTCAACTTCAAAAACCAAAGCAAGTCACTTTCGGCAGGAGGTGAGTACATGCTCAGAGGGCAAGGACAAGGGAGAAATAGAGGTGAACATGGGAATTGATAAAGAATTCCTTTAGCAGAGGATGGTTTCGATCCATCGACCTCTGGGTTATGGGCCCAGCACGCTTCCGCTGCGCCACTCTGCTCTTATTCATTGCAATAATTTCATATGAACATAGTCTATGGTATCAATAGGTTTTCTTAGCAATTCAATCAACTGGACTTGGAGGAAGAGATTGGCAAATGTGACATTGCCACATGTGCCACAATGGGAAGGTTCACATCTTAGCTCTTACCTTCTTTGAAGACCAGACTGGAGAAAAAGAACACTACCTCCTGTATGTCTCATTGGACATTCCATATGCTACAAAGCTGAGCTGGTTTTTGCAGTATTCAACAACAAGTGTTCTTCTTATAGTAGAATAAGCTGCACAGTCAATTAACAATCAATTGGCAGTGGTGGGATTTGAACCCACGCCTCCTGAGAGACTGGAGCCTAAATCCAGCGCCTTAGACCACTCGGCCACACTACCGCTTGAAACTGTTTTTGACCCAAACGAAGCGGAGGCGTTTAGATGAAAAGTCCACTCTGACGACAATTGGACAATCAAATCGAAAACACACATGGAAGAACATTCGTAACTGCAAACACATACCCTGTGGGAGTATAGGGCTTTAATCAAGATCAAAAGACCACAAAACTATGAGCCAAGTTATGGGCTTCAACTCTTGTGTCTATTCTGTCACATTTTCAACTTCAAAAACCAAAGCAATTCACTTTGGGCAGGAGGTGAGTTCATGCTCAGAGAGTAAGGACAAGGGAGAAATAGAGGTGAACATGGGAGTTGATAAAGAATTCCTTCAGCAGAGGATGGTTTCGATCCATCGACCTCTGGGTTATGGGCCCAGCACGCTTCCGCTGTGCCACTCTGCTCTTATTCATTGCAATAATTTCATATAAATATAGTCTATGGTATCAATAGGTTTTCTTAGCAGTTAAATCAACTGGACTTGGAGGAAGAGATTGGCAAATGTGAAGCAATGTGCCACAATGGGAAGGTTCACATCTTAGCTCTTACCTTCTTTGAAGACCAGACTGGAGAAAAAGAACCCTACCTCCTGTATGTGTCATTGGACATTCCATATGCTACAAAGCTGAGCTGGTTTTTGCAGTATTCAACAACAACTGTTCTTCTTATAGTAGAATAAGCTGCAAGTAGCCAACTCAGTCAACTGGCAGTGGTGGGATTTGAACCCACGCCTCCTGAGAGACTGCAGCCTTAATCCAGCGCCTTAGACCACTCGGCCACACTACCACTTGAAACAGTTTTTGACCCAAACGAAGCGGAGGCGTTTAGATGAAAAGTCCACTCTGACGACAATTGGACAATCAAATCGAAAACACACATGGAAGAACATTCGTAACTGCAAACACATACCCTGTGGGAGTATAGGGCTTTAATCAAGATCAAAAGACCACAAAACTATCAGCCAAGTTAAGGGCTTCAACTCTTGTGTCTATTCTGTCACATTTTCAACTTCAAAAACCAAAGCAAGTCACTTTCGGCAGGAGGTGAGTTCATGCTCAGAGGGCAAGGACAAGGGAGAAATAGAAGTGAACATGGGAGTTGATAAAGAATTCCTTTAGCAGAGGATGGTTTTGATCCATCGACCTCTGGGTTATGGGCCCAGCACGCTTCCGCTGCGCCACTCTGCTCTTATTCATTGCAATAATTTCATATGAACATAGTCTATGGTATCAATAGGTTTTCTTAGCATTTAAATCAACTGGACTTGGAGGAAGAGATTGGCAAATGTGAAGCAATGTGCCACAATGGGAAGGTTCACATTTTAGCTCTTACCTTCTTTGAAGACCAGACTGGAGAAAAAGAACACTACCTCCTGTATGTCTCATTGGACATTCCATATGCTACAAAGCTGAGCTGGTTTTTGCAGTATTCAACAACAAGCGTTCTTCTTATAGTAGAATAAGCTGCACAGTCAATTAACAATCAATTGGCAGTGGTGGGATTTGAACCCACGCCTCCTGAGAGACTGGAGCCTAAATCCAGCGCCTTAGACCACTCGGCCACACTACCCCTTTAAACTGTTTTTTACCCAAACGAAGCGGAGGCGTTTAGATGAAAAGTCCACTCTGACTACAATTGGACAATCAAATCGAAAAAACACATGGAAGAACATTCGTAACTTCAAACACATACCCTGTGGGAGTATAGGGCTTTAATCAAGATCAAAAGAGCAGAAAACTATGAGCCAAGTTATGGGCTTCAACTCTTGTGTCTATTCTGTCACATTTTCAACTTCAAAAACCAAAGCAAGTCACTTTCGGCAGGAGGTGAGTTCATGCTCAGAGGGCAAGGACAAGGGAGAAATAGAGGTGAACATGGGAATTGATAAAGAATTCCTTTAGCAGAGGATGGTTTCGATCCATCGACCTCTGGGTTATGGGCCCAGCACGCTTCCGCTGCGCCACTCTGCTCTTATTCATTGCAATAATTTCATATGAACATAGTCTATGGTATCAATAGGTTTTCTTAGCAGTTAAATCAACTGGACTTGGAGGAAGAGATTGGCAAATGTGAAGCAATGTGCCACAATGGGAAGGTTCACATCTTAGCTCTTACCTTCTTTGAAGACCAGACTGGAGAAAAAGAACACTACCTGCTGTATGTCTCATTGGACATTCCATGTGCTACAAAGCTCCGCTGGCTTTTGCAGTATTCAACAACAACTTCTTATAGTAGAATAAGCTGCAAGTAGCCAACACAGTCAACTGACAGTCAATTGGCAGTGGTGGGATTTGAACCCACGCCTCCTGAGAGACTGGAGCCTTAATCCTGTGCCTTAGACCACTTGGCCACACTACCGCTTGAAACAGTTTTTGACCCAAACGAAGCGGAGGCGTTTAGATGAAAAGTCCACTCTGACGACAATTGGACAATCAAATCGAAAACACACATGGAAGAACATTCATAACTGCAAACACATACCCTGTGGGAGTATAGGGCTTTAATCAAGATCAAAAGACCACAAAACTATCAGCCAAGTTAAGGGCTTCAACTCTTGTGTCTATTCTGTCACATTTTCAACTTCAAAAACCAATGCAAGTCACTTTCGCCAGGAGGTGAGTTCATGCTCAGAGGGCAAGGACAAGGGAGAAATAGAAGTGAACATGGGAGTTGATAAAGAATTCCTTTAGCAGAGGATGGTTTCGATCCATTGACCTCTGGGTTATGGGCCCAGCACGCTTCCGCTGCGCCACTCTGCTCTTATTCATTGCAATAATTTCATATGAACATAGTCTATGGTATCAATAGGTTTTCTTAGCATTTAAATCAACTGGACTTGGAGGAAGAGATTGGCAAATGTGAAGCAATGTGCCACAATGGGAAGGTTCACATCTTAGCTCTTACCTTCTTTGAAGACCAGACTGGAGAAAAAGAACACTACCTCCTGTATGTCTCATTGGACATTCCATATGCTACAAAGCTGAGCTGGTTTTTGCAGTATTCAACAACAAGTGTTCTTCTTATAGTAGAATAAGCTGCAAGTAGCCAACACAGTCAACTGACAGTCAATTGGCAGTGGTGGGATTTGAACACACGCCTCCTGAGAGACTAGAGCCTAAATCCAGCGCCTTAGACCACTCGGCCACACTACCGCTTGAAACTGTTTTTGACCCAAACGAAGCGGAGGCGTTTAGATGAAAAGTCCACTCTGACGACAATTGGACAATCAAATCGAAAAAACACATGGAAGAACATTCGTAACTGCAAACACATACCCTGTGGGAGTATAGGGCTTTAATCAAGATCAAAAGACCACAAAACTATGAGCCAAGTTATGGGCTTCAACTCTTGTGTCTATTCTGTCACATTTTCAACTTCAAAAACCAAAGCAAGTCACTTTCGGCAGGAGGTGAGTACATGCTCAGAGGGCAAGGACAAGGGAGAAATAGAGGTGAACATGGGAATTGATAAAGAATTCCTTTAGCAGAGGATGGTTTCGATCCATCGACCTCTGGGTTATGGGCCCAGCACGCTTCCGCTGCGCCACTCTGCTCTTATTCATTGCAATAATTTCATATAAACATAGTCTATGGTATCAATAGGTTTTCTTAGCAATTGAATCAACTGGACTTGGAGGAAGAGATTGGCAAATGTGACATTGCCACATGTGCCACAATGGGAAGGTTCACATCTTAGCTCTTACCTTCTTTGAAGACCAGACTGGAGAAAAAGAACACTACCTCCTGTATGTGTCATTGGACATTCCATATGCTACAAAGCTGAGCTGGTTTTTGCAGTATTCAACAACAAGTGTTCTTCTTATAGTAGAATAAGCTACACAGTCAATTAACAATCAATTGGCAGTGGTGGGATTTGAACCCACGCCTCCTGAGAGACTGGAGCCTAAATCCAGCGCCTTAGACCACTCGGCCACACTACCACTTTAAACAGTTTTTTACCCAAACGAAGCGGAGGCGTTTAGATGAAAAGTCCACTCTGACTACAATTGGACAATCAAATCGAAAAAACACATGGAAGAACATTCGTAACTTCAAACACATACCCTGTGGGAGTATAGGGCTTTAATCAAGATCAAAAGAGCACAAAACTATGAGCCAAGTTATGGGCTTCAACTCTTGTGTCTATTCTGTCACATTTTCAAC
The DNA here is from genome assembly GCF_009819705.1 of Hippoglossus hippoglossus. NCBI lineage: Eukaryota > Metazoa > Chordata > Actinopteri > Pleuronectiformes > Pleuronectidae > Hippoglossus > Hippoglossus hippoglossus. The sequence continues at coordinate 5,669,322 of NC_047160.1, forward strand.
TTCAAAAACCAAAGGAATTCACTTTGGGCAGGAGGTGAGTTCATGCTCAGAGGGCAAGGACAAGGGAGAAATAGAGGTGAACATGGGAGTTGATAAAGAATTCCTTTAGCAGAGGATGGTTTCGATCCATCGTCCTCTGGGTTATGGGCCCAGCACGCTTCCGCTGCGCCACTCTGCTCTTATTCATTGCAATAATTTCATATAAACATAGTCTATGGTATCAATAGGTTTTCTTAGCAGTTAAATCAACTGGACTTGGAGGAAGAGATTGGCAAATGTGAAGCAATGTGTCACAATGGGAAGGTTCACATCTTAGCTCTTATCTTCTTTGAAGACCAGACTGGAGAAAAAGAACACTACCTCCTGTATGTCTCATTGGACATTCCATATGCTACAAAGCTGAGCTGGTTTTTGCAGTATTCAACAACAAGTGTTCTTCTTATAGTAGAATAAGCTGCAAGAAGCCAACTCAGTCAACTGGCAGTGGTGGGATTTGAACCCACGCCTCCTGAGAGACTGGAGCCTAAATTCAGCGCCTTAGACCACTCGGCCACACTACCACTTTAAACTGTTTTTTACCCAAACGAAGCGGAGGCGTTTAGATGAAAAGTCCACTCTGACTACAATTGGACAATCAAATTGAAAAAAGACATGGAAGAACATTCGTAACTTCAAACACATACCCTGTGGGAGTATAGGGCTTTAATCAAGATCAAAAGAGCACAAAACTATGAGCCAAGTTATGGGCTTCAACTCTTGTGTCTATTCTGTCACATTTTCAACTTCAAAAACCAAAGCAATTCACTTTGGGCAGGAGGTGAGTTCATGCTCAGAGAGTAGGGACAAGGGAGAAATAGAGGTGAACATGGGAGTTGATAAAGAATTCCTTTAGCAGGGGATGGTTTCGATCCATCGACCTCTGGGTTATGGGCCCAGCAAGCTTCCGCTGCGCCACTCTGCTCTTATTCATTGCAATAATTTCATATAAACATAGTCTATGGTATCAATAGGTTTTCTTAGCAGTTAAATCAACTGGACTTGGAGGAAGAGATTGGCAAATGTGAAGCAATGTGCCACAATGGGAAGGTTCACATCTTAGCTCTTACCTTCTTTGAAGACCAGACTGGAGTAAAAGAACACTACCTCCTGTATGTCTCATTGGACATTCCATATGCTACAAAGCTGAGCTGGTTTTTGCAGTATTCAACAACAAGTTTTCTTCTTATAGTAGAATAAGCTGCAAGTAGCCAACTCAGTCAACTGGCAGTGGTGGGATTTGAACCCACGCCTCCTGAGAGACTGGAGCCTTAATCCTGCGCCTTAGACCACTCGGCCACACTACCACTTGAAACAGTTTATTACCCAAAGGAAGCGGAGGCGTTTAGATGAAAAGTCCACTCTGACTACAATTGGACAATCAAATCGAAAAAACACATGGAAGAACATTCGTAACTTCAAACACATACCCTGTGGGAGTATAGGGCTTTAATCAAGATCAAAAGAGCACAAAACTATGAGCCAAGTTATGGGCTTCAACTCTTGTGTCTATTCTGTCACATTTTCAACTTCAAAAACCAAAGCAAGTCACTTTCGGCAGGAGGTGAGTACATGCTCAGAGGGCAAGGACAAGGGAGAAATAGAGGTGAACATGGGAATTGATAAAGAATTCCTTTAGCAGAGGATGGTTTCGATCCATCGACCTCTGGGTTATGGGCCCAGCACGCTTCCGCTGCGCCACTCTGCTCTTATTCATTGCAATAATTTCATATGAACATAGTCTATGGTATCAATAGGTTTTCTTAGCAATTCAATCAACTGGACTTGGAGGAAGAGATTGGCAAATGTGACATTGCCACATGTGCCACAATGGGAAGGTTCACATCTTAGCTCTTACCTTCTTTGAAGACCAGACTGGAGAAAAAGAACACTACCTCCTGTATGTCTCATTGGACATTCCATATGCTACAAAGCTGAGCTGGTTTTTGCAGTATTCAACAACAAGTGTTCTTCTTATAGTAGAATAAGCTGCACAGTCAATTAACAATCAATTGGCAGTGGTGGGATTTGAACCCACGCCTCCTGAGAGACTGGAGCCTAAATCCAGCGCCTTAGACCACTCGGCCACACTACCGCTTGAAACTGTTTTTGACCCAAACGAAGCGGAGGCGTTTAGATGAAAAGTCCACTCTGACGACAATTGGACAATCAAATCGAAAACACACATGGAAGAACATTCGTAACTGCAAACACATACCCTGTGGGAGTATAGGGCTTTAACCAAGATCAAAAGACCACAAAACTATGAGCCAAGTTATGGGCTTCAACTCTTGTGTCTATTCTGTCACATTTTCAACTTCAAAAACCAAAGCAATTCACTTTGGGCAGGAGGTGAGTTCATGCTCAGAGAGTAAGGACAAGGGAGAAATAGAGGTGAACATGGGAGTTGATAAAGAATTCCTTTAGCAGAGGATGGTTTCGATCCATCGACCTCTGGGTTATGGGCCCAGCACGCTTCCGCTGCGCCACTCTGCTCTTATTCATTGCAATAATTTCATATAAATATAGTCTATGGTATCAATAGGTTTTCTTAGCAGTTAAATCAACTGGACTTGGAGGAAGAGATTGGCAAATGTGAAGCAATGTGCCACAATGGGAAGGTTCACATCTTAGCTCTTACCTTCTTTGAAGACCAGACTGGAGAAAAAGAACACTACCTCCTGTATGTGTCATTGGACATTCCATATGCTACAAAGCTGAGCTGGTTTTTGCAGTATTCAACAACAACTGTTCTTCTTATAGTAGAATAAGCTGCAAGTAGCCAACTCAGTCAACTGGCAGTGGTGGGATTTGAACCCACGCCTCCTGAGAGACTGCAGCCTTAATCCAGCGCCTTAGACCACTCGGCCACACTACCACTTGAAACAGTTTTTGACCCAAACGAAGCGGAGGCGTTTAGATGAAAAGTCCACTCTGACGACAATTGGACAATCAAATCGAAAACACACATGGAAGAACATTCGTAACTGCAAACACATACCCTGTGGGAGTATAGGGCTTTAATCAAGATCAAAAGACCACAAAACTATCAGCCAAGTTATGGGCTTCAACTCTTGTGTCTATTCTGTCACATTTTCAACTTCAAAAACCAAAGCAAGTCACTTTCGTCAGGAGGTGAGTACATGCTCAGAGGGCAAGGACAAGGGAGAAATAGAGGTGAACATGGGAATTGATAAAGAATTCCTTTAGCAGAGGATGGTTTCGATCCATCGACCTCTGGGTTATGGGCCCAGCACGCTTCCGCTGCTCTTATTCATTGCAATAATTTCATATGAACATAGTCTATGGTATCAATAGGTTTTCTTAGCAATTAAATCAACTGGACTTGGAGGAAGAGATTGGCAAATGTGACATTGCCACATGTGCCACAATGGGAAGGTTCACATCTTAGCTCTTACCTTCTTTGAAGACCAGACTGGAGAAAAAGAACACTACCTCCTGTATGTCTCATTGGACATTCCATATGCTACAAAGCTGAGCTGGTTTTTGCAGTATTCAACAACAAGCGTTCTTCTTATAGTAGAATAAGCTGCACAGTCAATTAACAATCAATTGGGAGTGGTGGGATTTGAACCCACGCCTCCTGAGAGACTGGAGCCTAAATCCAGCGCCTTAGACCACTCGGCCACACTACCCCTTTAAACTGTTTTTTACCCAAACGAAGCGGAGGCGTTTAGATGAAAAGTCCACTCTGACTACAATTGGACAATCAAATCTAAAAAACACATGGAAGAACATTCGTAACTTCAAACACATACCCTGTGGGAGTATAGGGCTTTAATCAAGATCAAAAGAGCAGAAAACTATGAGCCAAGTTATGGGCTTCAACTCTTGTGTCTATTCTGTCACATTTTCAACTTCAAAAACCAAAGCAAGTCACTTTCGGCAGGAGGTGAGTTCATACTCAGAGGGCAAGGACAAGGGAGAAATAGAGGTGAACATGGGAGTTGATAAAGAATTCCTTTAGCAGAGGATGGTTTCGATCCATCGACCTCTGGGTTATGGGCCCAGCACGCTTCCGCTGCGCCACTCTGCTCTTATTCATTGCAATAATTTCATATGAACATAGTCTATGGTATCAATAGGTTTTCTTAGCAGTTAAATCAACTGGACTTGGAGGAAGAGATTGGCAAATGTGAAGCAATGTGCCACAATGGGAAGGTTCACATCTTAGCTCTTACCTTCTTTGAAGACCAGACTGGAGAAAAAGAACACTACCTGCTGTATGTCTCATTGGACATTCCATGTGCTACAAAGCTCCGCTGGCTTTTGCAGTATTCAACAACAACTTCTTATAGTAGAATAAGCTGCAAGTAGCCAACACAGTCAACTGACAGTCAATTGGCAGTGGTGGGATTTGAACCCACGCGTCCTGAGAGACTGGAGCCTTAATGCTGTGCCTTAGACCACTCGGCCACACTACCGCTTCAAACAGTTTTTGACCCAAACGAAGCGGAGGCGTTTAGATGAAAAGTCCACTCTGACGACAATTGGACAATCAAATCGAAAACACACATGGAAGAACATTCGTAACTGCAAACACATACCCTGTGGGAGTATAGGGCTTTAATCAAGATCAAAAGACCACAAAACTATCAGCCAAGTTAAGGGCTTCAACTCTTGTGTCTATTCTGTCACATTTTCAACTTCAAAAACCAAAGCAAGTCACTTTCGGCAGGAGGTGAGTTCATGCTCAGAGGGCAAGGACAAGGGAGAAATAGAGGTGAACATGGGAGTTGATAAAGAATTCCTTTAGCAGAGGATGGTTTTGATCCATCGACCTCTGGGTTATGGGCCCAGCACGCTTCCGCTGCGCCACTCTGCTCTTATTCATTGCAATAATTTCATATGAACATAGTCTATGGTATCAATAGGTTTTCTTAGCAGTTAAATCAACTGGACTTGGAGGAAGAGATTGGCAAATGTGACATTGCCACATGTGCCACAATGGGAAGGTTCACATCTTAGCTCTTACCTTCTTTGAAGACCAGACTGGAGAAAAAGAACACTCCTCCTGTATGTCTCATTGGACATTTCATGTGCTACAAAGCTCCGCTGGCTTTTGCAGTATTCAACAACAACTTCTTATAGTAGAATAAGCTGCAAGTAGCCAACACAGTCAACTGACAGTCAATTGGCAGTGGTGGGATTTGAACCCACGCCTCCTGAGAGACTGGAGCCTTAATCCAGCGCCTTAGATCACTCGGCCACACTTCCGCTTGAAACAGTTTTTTACCCAAACGAAGCGGAGGCGTTTAGATGAAAAGTCCACTCTGACTACAATTGGACAATCAAATCGAAAAAACACATGGAAGAACATTCGAAACTTCAAACACATACCCTGTGGGAGTATAGGGCTTTAATCAAGATCAAAAGACCATAAAACTATCAGCCAAGTTAAGGGCTTCAACTCTTGGGTCTATTCTGTCACATTTTCACATTTGAATATGAATTAGAGACTAACACTCGGTTGTTTAGAATGAATGAATGATGTCAGTGGGAACTCACAGCACGAGTATATTGTGCAGAATGTCAGAGTGCATAGTAGTCTGCTGCCTCCCACTTGTCGTTGCTGAGACAAATGTCCTCATATTTAATATTCATAGAAAATCGCCTCTGGCAAAGTCCTTACTAAGCCAGTGGCAAAATATGTGGTGTGTGCTTGTGCATGTGTTTGTGTGGTCGGTCCCCATGGTGACCATGTGGAGGAATGGTTCAGTTTGCCACCTGAGTGTGCTGAGACGCACCATTTGGTACCAGACGTATGAGGAGAGAATGAATGTGCAGTTTGCACACGTGCAAATGAGATAGAAAATGAGCAATGTGTGATTTACTCTATGCTGCATTGTGCATCACACACATGGCTCTATGGGATTTTATCAGAAAGAGATAGAGAGAGAGAGAGAGATATAAATAAATAAAGTGTTAAAGGATAAAGTGTTATACACTGACCTTGTAGACTAGGAGGTGAAGCATTGGTTGGTATTTTGGCATTCAACGGTGCCACAGAGGCAGTCATTTATTGGTGTGTGTGTGTGTGAGAGAGAGAGAGAGAGAGAGAGAGAGAGAGAGAGAGAGAGAGAGAGAGAGAGAGAAACTGCTGTTGTTGTCCCTCAGGGTGGACACAGCAGATGGGTGAGTAAACACACACACAGATACACACACACACACACACACACACACACACACACACACACACATACAGAGAGAAACAAATTCACAGATTGTGTTTATGATGAAACTGTGATAATAAAACATCTTTAAAGGAACTTGAAGATGTGAGTGCAGTAAATATAAATGTGGCAGCATTTTACAGTGCAGTGATTTGCTCCAGAACATTTCCACATGGCAGGTGTAATAATGTTTCATCTTTACTAGATTCATTCATTCATTAGTTTGATTAACAGAAGTGATCTCTGAGGAGACATGACTTGCATTGCATTTTACACTCTATACCACTTTAATGGAAGGCAGTGGATTGTTTCACAGCACATCAAGCACATCACTTGTGATAAGCAGTGACCTGCTTGGGGAGGACCAGGGCAGGCAGGACACCTGCAGGGGAGATCTGTATCAGCTGGGCCATAGGTTCTCCCATTCACAACAGCATGATACCTCCAGGCTGTACACTTCATATACAATAGCACATATCTGGATAGAAAAATACCTGTGTGGTCATTTCATAAACCAGCATGTCTGCCTTGTCAGAGACCAAAACCAGCATGCCCATGGAGGATGATATGATTGGGATGAGAAGATGCCTCTGACTGGATTTCAGTTTTCTCCACTGACCTCCTCACCATCTGGTAAACCTTTTGTGTTTTTATTTTATTCTTTATTCTATTCTATTTCTTAATAAATCACTGAACTCCATCCTCTGGTTTTTATTTGTGTCTACATTTGTATCTTCAATCCCGTTTCCCTGCAAACGAACAACCCCTCATTAAGTGTCCACAAAAGTCCATGAAACACATGAGGCAGGGACTCCTCCAGAATCCTCACAAGAGAGAAGGACTTAGCCATTGCAGTTCATTGTGATGTTTGTATAAATTTATATCAAAACATGGCATCTTAACTAAATTGTGTGATGACATTGTATAATTCTATTAGATCTACTTTTCCTGTGGGCTTTGTCTTACAATTGTATTTACCATGTTCAGTCTTCATAGTTAGAATGAAGCACTGCATTGAATTTCTAAAATTACAAAGAACTACATGTTGAACAGCAGTTTCAGTAAAACCACAATCAAACAAATTCCATTCAAAAGATAGAATAGATTCAAACTTAATCTGGGAGCAACCCCTTACTGTGAACTTCTACTGTAAACCCTCCAAACACTGTCTGCCAATATATAAAACAAATTCACTAAACTGATGAATGATGCTCACACACACACACACACACACACACACACACACACACACACACACACACAAACAGCCAATTACAATACATTGAATGAAGCGGTGTAATCAGTGAAACATAGCCCACCTTTAAAAGCCAGAGAAATGCATATGTCAAATGAAGTAAAGATGTAAAATACTGCAAGTGAAGTACTATGAATTTAGATGATGTATACATGCTCATACTCACCCACACACACACACACACACACACACACACACACACACACACACACACACACACACACACGCGCACACACACACACACACACACACACACACACACACACACACACACGGATAAACAAGAGACCATGTTTAATTCATAGCTGCAACTGAGTATAGGACTTGATCTTGTTTGTGGGGGCGGTAAAGATAACACATGCACATACACACACAGTCTCTCTCTCACTCTCTCTCTCTCTCTCTCTCTCTCTCTCTCTCTCTCTCTCTCTCTCTCTCTCTCTCCCTCCCTCACCCATAAAGACCCATGCCTAGACAAAAAGCACAAAATGATGCTCTAATGTAAGTTAACCATTTGCACACACACAAAGACATTTGAATGCAGTCAAACACATGAAGAGAGAGTTCTCTCCTTCTCGGGTTGAGTTGAAAAAATATCTCAGCACTTATTCCCTCCAGTGTTGCTGTTTTGTTTTTTTATCACAATATGAGTTATTTACTCCAACTGTTAGCCTTAAGATCATAGTTAGTCACTACTGATTTTACACCTGCAAATCACTGTACTTGTGATGGCTAGTACAAAATTCAAGTTTAATTTGGAGAAATATACACATATGAAAAATCCTGATATGCAAACAAACTGCTGCTCTGATTTTGACCACTCTCTCTTTTTAGGCTTTGAGTGCAATACTGAGCGGCTGTAGTGCCGCTCATAATGTCTCTGCACACACAGTCCGTAGTTGCGTTTTTTTCTATCCATCCAATTTCTTCGGCTTTCGATCAGTTGTCCCTTGGACTCAAAAATGAACTTAAAATAAAGATAAAGGAGAAGCAGGAATTAGTGTCTAAACATTGGTTTAGGTTTGTATCACTGACAATCAGACCTGAAGCTGATAACAACCTGTATTTACTGCGGAGTCATTTGTCCCACGAGTGAATGTTGATTGTGAAATCCATTCCTACTGCAGACAAAAAACAGATGTTAGTGAGGATTCTTTGACCAGTGGGAAAGGGGTTATAGAACATATTTGTAATTTTTTTCCCTTTCGGGCCATTGTTTAAACACAGAATTCAGAGGTGTGTTTGTGCACCTGTGTGTGTAAGGTCCAGTCATGTACAGTACACAAACACAAGGAGTGCGGGCGGCAGTACAATGGGAAGCAGGGGGATGGAGAGTGTCCTGAGGGGACGGGGGAGATTTAGGACGTACCTGTATACAGATTTCCGGCAACAACTCTGACCTTTTCTACCCCAAGAATGGCAATTACCGGCAAAAGATATATTTCCTTTACTCATACATATAGTTACTATATTATTCACCCTGTTAATTCATGTCACACCTTCCAAAACACAGTCCCAAAGCACTTTAGAGTTCTCAGCACTTTATTTAGAACAACAAAATAAGGCAAGAAATATAGAAGGAGGCCAAATGTATTAAATATTATGGCTATAAACAGGAATTTAAACTAATTAAAAACAACGAGTATATTTCAGTTTCTCTCTTTATTTAATGACTGTGTCCATCAGCAGCTTATGTCCTCAAGCAAGAATGTCAATCTATTCCCTCCTGAAAAAACTGTGCGTATAGAAGCACCTATAAGTGTCAAATTACTTGAGAAAAAAGATCAAATATATTTCAGCAAATTCCCCAGCTCCCCTGGTGAGGAGACGGCCATCATTGGAATTATTCCCATTGGACATGATCATAAATCCCAGTTTTCAGAGAGGCTGTGTTATCTGAGTGGAGAATTAATATCACAGTTTTTACTGTGAAAAGTCCTGCTTGTGAACGCAGCCTTGTAAATGCGTCTAATTGCCTGTCAAAATGTCACTGATGATCATTAGAGACTATTTGCTGTGTTGAATTCCAGTCAGAGAGCTGAGGTCTCACACAGAGAATGCATATTGATACAAATTTTAGATATTATATGTCAGTGTGTGCGTTCATCACCATCACCTCTTCGTCACGACCAGTATTCCCTCACCTCCATCCCCTCAAACAGCAGTGAAAATGAAACCTGTCGCCTGGGTTCCTCCATAGATTTACAATTTAGACCAAGTGCCAAAGATACAGACTGTGGGGCAGGCCAGGAAAAAATACACTCATCAGCAATTTCACTGCCGGGAGAAAGAATTAGAAATAAGCCACTGCACTGCACTGGCACAGCATGGACACTCTTAGAGAGCAAAAAAAAACAACTGTTAATGCGATGCAGAATCATTAAAGAGGAAAAAAACACTGAATCATTAAAGAGATCATTAGAATATAATAGGTACAGTCGGGCAAGAAGACAGAAGAATTAACAACTAATTAAAATGTCAATTTAAAAAATAAAAAATGTCTCCTTCCTTGTTCAGCATTTACTTCTTTAAAAGAGGACTCCCACAAGAAGTTGGACTAATTAATCTAGATTTACTTTGTAGAGGCCAAAGTCACTTAAATTGTATTGAATTACTCACTTATGTGTTAATAGGTGGGAGGTGGTATCTCCACGGATCTAATACTATTACATCAGAAAAAAAACAAATAGTGTTGTTTGCACTGTCACAAATATGTTTCCAAATGTGCATATTATAATTTCAGTGTTTAAGAAGAGCTCTGTTAGAATACTGTTTTCAGAAATTAGCTTTATGAGAAGCTTGGCATCAAACTCTGTTCTGTGTGTGCTTTAGGGATGGAGCTGTACTCAGGATGGGGTTAACCCAATTTAGCATAGAGACAGGAACCAACACATCTAAAGCTCTGTGGGGTTTAGAGACTGTGATCCTGCACAAAGTTACTTTGTCCAATGGTACTGTGCCAAGAAGAAGTAAAACACTACTTATCTTCGTTTTTGGCGTAAACTGCTAATGAAGGTTGTGCAGTATGATGCAAAGATCAAGAAGACCTACTAAATGGATGATGTCTTGAGATTCCAAATGAAGCAGCAGTTAAACTAAAATGGTTACTAAGAAAAAACATATATATTACATTAGTATAATTTCTCTATCTGCTGATGTAGATCATGTTATATAATTGGAAGTTCCAGAACAACTACTAATTGTATCCTGAGATTATATTTTTCCTTCATCTGCAAAAAATGTTATAACATTTGCTGTTTGTGCTCAGTTAGTAACCTCTAGAGGTGTTTGTGAGTATCGTTTTCTTTTACTTTGAAGACACAACGTTTCTCCTGATTCCTGTCCTTTTTTAAGCCAAGCAAAGCTAAACACGTTGTGGCTTCAACTCTACTCTTAAAGACACTACTTACAGTAATATGTATTACATATGTGTGTATATATATCATAGTAAATGCACACATTTAATTTTAATATTTTGGCTGGTTAGACCTGGACTGTGTGGGGTAAGGTCAGGATAACTCCTACCTCAGTTTAGCTTTGTTGAACATCTTAGGGAAAGTCACATTAAACTTAAATCATTCGTATTACTTTGTGAAGTCTAGTGAGCCCATGTAATTCAAGCATAAGTCCACCAATGTTTTTCCTAAATAATTCTTGAGATCATCCATGGTATGGATTTTATAGAGCGGTTTTGTTGTGATCACTGTCACAGAGTTTGTTTTCTTCATGGGATATAATCAGAGGCAAGAAGGAACAGGTTTCACATGATGACACGTCATAGAGCGCAGGTGGACTCAGTAACATTCATCATGGCTGCAGTCCATGCAACAGGGCTGATAGCAGGGTCCCTCTGTTGTTCCTGATGACTCACTGATTTGGACCCTGATTAATGTTGTTAACTACTGTACATCCACAGTAAAGTCAAAATGTCTGCTGTTTAAAAAAATACCTATTTAGTGTGACAGCTAAATTGTCTGTTAGCCAGAAACACGGTCGTCGCAGCGTACATTTCAAAATGGATCATTCAAATTCACATCCTGGCTTGTTTGCATTGTGCTTTGCTTCAGGGCACTTGGGCAGCCGCTGAAGGATCATCGTGCATGTACTGATTTTCTTGTCTGGCATTTGAGCCAAATTACTTTTCAAAAAACTAATTAGTGGCCTTCCACTGAACGCTCTATTTTTAGATTCCCTCTTTTTTAACATGCAGCGACTTGAGCTGACTGTAGGCTCGTAGCCACCAGCTCCTGTGGTTGTGGTCATGTCCGTGGATTTGACACCATTGCTCTCCTGTGGCGGCTTTGTGTAAGTGCGGCTGGTGAGGCGACAGGTATTTGATGCGAGGAGAGAGCTGCATGCATCCCTGTGAGCTTGTAAACTGCTGCGTAGAACAAAGCCTGTGGATCATCCCCATGTCATTGGGCTGAGGCGAGCGAGCTGAAGCGATGAGGCCTCTCCCGCTCTGTTTTCTCTGTTAATTCAAATAGAAGATTTGAAACTTTTTCCCTCTATTTGCTTCACTGTGTTTTGTCTTTCTTTTCACAATTCATTCACACACACACCCACACACGCCCACACACGCGCACACACACACACACACACACACACACACACACACACACACACACACACACACACACACACACACACACACCATTGGGAGGGCAGTCTTTCTATATGATCATAAGAGCATCTTTTTCTAATAAATGCTTTAAGATGGAGAATGGAAGAGAGGGATGGAGAGAAGGAAGGGGAGATTGAGAGAAAGGGGAAATAATGTTGGGGAAAGCAAAAGGAAGAGGAGACGAAGGTGAACACAAGTGGACGAATTTAGGGATGAGAGGAGAGAGAGTGAAAGAGGTATAAAACGAGAGAAAGAAAGTGGAAGGTAAAGTATAAAAGGCGAGAAAAAACAATCGTGGGAAGGAAACAGAACGAAAATGTGGCAGTAGAAATGTGATGAAATTAATATACAGTGAAGAGGAGAGAGGAGTAGTACCTATTATATATCTGTGACTCAAACAATGAGTAAATGTAATTTCAACAAAGATTTTTAATTCACTCAAATATTTTTCACTGAGGATGGATTACCACGTTATCAGGTCAAATATCGTCTATGCTGGACTGTAAAATGAGACTTAACTCATGAGGCAAGAGTATAACTTCAAACTCTAATTTTTAGTTTGATGTCCTCACAGAGGACATTTAATCTAAAATTGATCACAATGTGTGGAAAAAAATTTGTGTGTGCCATGGTGGAATATAGGCCACCATATCAACCATATCATTAGAATTACTCAATATAGGGTTTCGGCACACAGGGAGATATATTTGGACCCATGTCAGAACATTTTCATATTTCTGACCTAAACTTCTCCATCTCACCATCACAAATTTATGAGGTTTTACGGTAAAGCTATGATAACTACCTGCTCTCTGTTGTTGAGGAGACAGATGTATACAATGAATCAATTGTAACTCTTAGACTGGCAAAATATATAGTCATGTGCAGGGAGTTAAAAATTAAAGTAAACATTATAATTTTTTGCAAATGCATGCCCCTGAGTAAGAGTCTTATAAGGGGACCAAAAAAAAAAGCAAAGCAACTAAATTGGAAGTTTGGAGTCGCAGAGATGGACAATATATAATGGACAAAAGATTCCATCCACTGTCAGGTGCAACAGCGACTATTGAATTCTTTAAGAGATCTTTCTAAGTCTTGTATTTCAATAAACTGGTGTTTTTCTGTCAGTTGAGAAAGGCAAACTGTCGGTATGTTACTCAACCCAGGTCTGGACAGAAATTGTGTCATTGAATTTTCTCCTAAGTCACTGGAATGTGACACTTAACAAATCTGTTTCACTTGTGAACCTGAATACAGATTTAGGGATTCATTATTATTATTTTACATATATGAATATTTACAGAGTGATAGTGACTCTGCTCTCACATTTGGAAATAGTTTTGCTTAAACAATGCCCTCATAGGCTACACTGTAGCAGAGCTATAAACACAGCTACTATAACAGCAGTGAGGAAAAATAGTGCACGTTACTTGAATTGCCAGGTGGGATTGTGTTGTTCCCTGATGTTATCACTAAAGTATTGTTTTATGTCATCATATGCACAGTGAATTTTAAAATGAAAAAATAATAAATGACTGATATGATGAGATGTTAAACACATAGGTTAAGCATCATATATATATATATGTGTGTGTGTGTGTGTGTGTGTGTGTGTGTGTGTGTGTGTGTGTGTGTGTGTGTGTGTATTTATGTGTTTTCTGCTTCTCTCTGAGTCACCAAATTATTTTATGTTTTTCTGTCTCCTGCAGCCAAAGCTCTGAACAGTGGGGAATATGTGACTCAGCCACAGAGAGCACATGTATTTATCTGTATAATTACCGCTGTCTCTTCTTCTCTGTCTGTCTCTCTGGGTGTTTCCTTTCATCACCATCCATCGTGCAGCCCTCCTCCCTCTCTCCTCTCATCTTGTCTGCAATCTGAAATTCTTTCTTTGTCCCTTCTTTCTCTTTTCCCTCTAACTTCACTCTTTCATTCTCATAACTCTAAGTGACTATTTGCAGGTTGCATTCAGACGACAGCAGGATCTGCCCCTTTTGACTCTGATTGGCGGATTGGTTAACAGTCCAACCTTCTGTCCACCCATCAATGTTTGTTCGTCCGCATGTGTGCCTTTAAAAAGCCCATCATCCACAGTTCATAATCTCTCTTCCTCTGGCTCACTTTCTTCTTCTCTGTTATCTCTCACTCTCTCTGCCAGCTAGCCGTCTGTACAATGAGATAGATATAAAATCTAATTCACCCTGGTGAAACAAGCATTAACTAGTTCCCAGTAGAAGGGCTTGACTCTAATCCACAGGCTGATAGGATGCCGATGGGTTTGTTCAGTGCTGCAGGCAACAAAGAGAAACACTCTTTCAGAGAAAGTTAGCCTGTTCATTGTTCACCTCATATCGTACCAAAACCAACAAAGTTTTTCTTTTGTTCTATCCTATCTCATGAGGAAATATTGCTCTGGCATCATTCCATTTGAATATCAACTGATCATCTGATCTTTTAGGTCTTTTATCAAGCAAGAACACCAACCATTCAATGGTTTGTAGATGTTGAGGTCTGTTGTTTCTCTTATTGATAGCATTGTTAAGCCTAGTTTATACTCCTTGTTAATACGCCTTGTATAAACTAGGCTGTGAGACAATGGGATCAGAACATCCCTTTCATACTCCGTGTGGCATCATTTCTGCTGGTAGCACACCCCCTGACTTTTTTAGGCACACAGCGCATCTAGCACAACATGGATATAGCTCCAGGAGGAAGCAAGCTGGTGCAAAATCGGTGGTGTTTGTTTCTTCTCCTTGCCTTTTTCCAGTGATGTTGTTTTATTTGTCTGAGCAGCGACACCCAAAGAAGACTGTGACGAGTAGAAAGGGCATGTCGATGTCACAGTTGGGGCATGCAACGACCAATCCATCAAGCAGTGCTGCAGATAGATGTCAATATCTTTGGGTTTTGCACAGATGCAACTGACAAAACAATTTAAAATCTCGCCTCAAATTGTAGGGATTTGGGAAATTTTATTTTTTGGAAAAATCCAGTGATCAATTTATTTAATGCCTGTTACTCACTTACACACAAGTGTCTATTATTGTGCAAATGTCACCTTTTCATGAACTGAAACAACAGCTGTACTTTTTCTTTGGCTAATTCAGTGGGTTTATATACAGTTTATATACAGTAACTTTAGAAGCAGGAGAATTTTATCTGAACCAAAAATGAAACTCAATCCATAACTATATGATTTATAGATTCAGTTGCTACTCAGTTTAGAGGTTTACAGTTTACACTTTAGATTATTTGGCTTACCATCACTGATGTCTTCAATTCAACAGCACCAACATCATCATAAAGTTGATTCAATGCCTCTATAAAACTGAAACAATTAAACAACATAACCCTCATGAAATGAGTATTCTGAGACACTCCCCTTCCGTCTTCGCCAGGCTAATGCAACACAAAGGCCTTGATCTGTTACACCTCATACGTCTCAGTGGGCATTGAGCATCGACTTGTAACACATGACATGCAGAGAGAATTTTCTAATAAAGTTAGACTTGAAAAATCCAACTGAGCCGAAAGCTTTATGGAAAATAAACTGCCCAAACCAGAACAAATTCACAACACCTTGTTGGAACTTGTCAGCTTTGGGTCATGTCAAGAATAAGATACATGGTTTTAACTGGATGGCAACAAATGTATAACAGGTGACATTAACCTTTGCACAACACATCTTCATCAGTCAACTTGCTGCACAAATGTCATTAAAATTATGCGGGTTTTTAAAAAACATCCTGACAGCATCAAGTGCAATGAGTAATGGATACAACAGGGTCATAGAAATAGAACTTAGCAGAAGAAATATTTCCACAGTAGCCATCACACTTGTGTACTCGTGTTCAGAGAGGATAACTTCATATATAATGAGCCTCAACTCTGGGAATTACATCCTTTCCCTGTGTTGTCAGGCATCCAGAAGTCCCCAGTTTCAGAAACATTTTGACAGGATTATTTTCCATGCAAAGGCTTTGTACACTGACCCATAATGCACTTGCAGGATTCAGTGAGAAGCCTCAGCAGTGGAGGAGGATGTTTGATGCCTCTGTCAAGTTTATTCTCAATATTCTGCAGTGGTGTGGCATGAGCTTTTACACATACAGGCGAGCAGAGCTGCAGAACACTCCTCCCTTTCCCCTGATACATTCCAGTGACTGCACAGGATCCTGCATTTTCCTACTCTGTCTCAAACTCACACTTACTGCAGATTGTGCACAGTGTAAACCTTAATTAAAAGAGATGAAAACTCAAACAAACCAGAACAGAATTGAAAGGCGAGGGCTAAATTTAATAAATATGATCACAACATCAAGGTAGTGTAATTAGGTGTAGATACACAAGGTTATCTTATAATTGTGAGGTTGACCAGTGCATCTAAGAGCAGTGTTACTGACAGAGGATATTTCACAGAAGTGAGGCAGAGCAGCGTGTGACTTTTGTGTAAAATGAGTCCTTTCATATACAACTAACTAACAGTAGTGACTGGATGAGTAAAATGACACTAAAACCTATATTTTACAGCAAATGTTGCTGGTTGACCAGGATATGTGAAAGCATTTCTGCTGACCAGGGCTTACGAGAGAAATGTTGCAGAGCATCTGGCAGAAGTGAGAGTACAGGATGTTGTCTTGGGTCTTGAGGAGTTGTAGCATTTATTTACTGACAAACAGTCTGAACTGCACATACATTGCACTGCTAACTTCTAATTATCCACTTCTGTCGCCATCACACACTCACTCTTTCTCTCTCTCTCTCTCTCTCGCCCCCACTCGCCACGCACTGAACTCTCCCTTAAAGCAGCTGCACTTCTTGTGTAACAATATTCTGTCTCAAACCTCTAACACGTACTGAACATCTTCCACACATCATAAATCACAGTGTTACTGTGCTACTGCTGTCTCTTAACAGTTGGAAAGAAAACACTGCTGAAGAAATGTTCTGATGAGCAAGTACAGTTTCCACAATGTGCATGAGTATAATAAAGTTTGACACCTGATCTCAGATTGATAAGAATCCCACCAGCAAAAACGACGAGAAGCATTGGCTGGCGACTGTTTATAAAGATGGATGACATAACAGCATCTGCAGTATAGGTCATAAATACTTCCTCCTCCATGTTAGCAGATAGAACATGGACCAAACTAAATAGTCAAAATACATGTCAAATACATTTTTTGCAAAGATGGTTTCTGTCATTGTAGGTAGTTCTTATAACGACGATGTTTGCTCAAGTGCAAATTTTTTCTGTAAGTTTAGTTTTTAATTACTTATGACATACAAAAATTTGGTCAAGCATGTGTATCGATGGGACCTCGCTTCTGCGGCTCCACACCAAATCTCTGGCTCCAAATGCCCATGATGGCACGGTTCATAGCCGGGATAATGTCGTTTCTGGATAGTGGGAGGAAGTGGAGACGTGTTGTCCATGGTTGGTAGTCGACTAAGCTTCCAGAGACAAAGGCCTGCTACCACCACAAGTGGGCACTAAATTACAAGATGATTTCAAACAGGCAACATCAGATCCATTATGGCCTGGTCACACATACCTGAATGTAGCAGTGGCTAACCTTTGCCCTTTGTAGCTAACCTGGGCAAATAGGGCATTTGCTTCCATGTGGCGAGGCAAATCACAGCAACTTCGTTGAACTTTGACCCTCAATATTCACTTTGCATTTGTGTATGTGTGACCGAGGGACTGAGCCCTTCATCTGAGATCAGATGTAAGATGTATTGCCTCCACTTCTAAGTGATATTCATTTTTAGTATTAACATACCAACAGAGGTATGGATTTGAGTCACATGACTTGGGCTCGACTTGGTCCCACCTCTGCAGGCCAGGGGTTAAAAGGTCAAACACTAGTTTCCTTGTGTACATTATTTGTGTTTAGCTAATAATGAAGCTGTGAAGACGCCAGAGAGCTTTACAACAATCCTGTTTTTCTAAACTTGGGAAAATAAGAGAATTATCTGTATTACCCACAGGTGATGAGTTAATTGCAGAACAGCTGGTTATCAGCAACTTAGCATATTAGCTTGATGTCTTCACTGCAGATCAGGTTGTTGGAGGGTCTGTTCAGTGCTGATTAAGAATAATTGTGTTAATGTTTCATAGCTAGGGGAAATAGATAGGGCAGCTAATAGTTTGTCCCCAATATGCCATGTTGGATTAAAAAAAAAACAGTCCCACTTAATATTTTTTGTCATGATCAAAGAGGAAGACATTCAACCTGTGTCTCCAAATCTTTGTCCAATCTAGAGACTGAATGTGCAAGAGGCACAGTTTTACTCAAGTGTGATTGATAGTGGTGCTTTTTGTGATCAGATCATTTAACTGTAATGATCCTCGTGGGCAAATTTAGTTACAGCAGCAGATGGAACAAATATGGTAAATGACTCAGAATTGAATCTAATGCATGTGATAATTTCAGCAATACAGTACTATACAATAAATGAGTAAAGCTAGCTGAGGGTAAATAGCAGAAAGCAGCAAAGACACTTGAGTGCATACCTCCTCAAAGGACCAAAAGTTCCCATATGAAACCACATTTAAATTAAATTTGGATTTCCATTTGGATCTTCGCCAAAGTAAATCCGCAAAAAAGTGAAAAAAAAATCCTGGATCCAGCCCCTGATCCGGATCTTTACAAAAAATGTAATGGGTTCTTTCCTGACCCATACCACATCTTTCCACCAAGGTTCATGGTAATCCATCTAACACAGATGAAAACATAACCCAAGCATTTTCTATGAAAATTTAATTCTAACATAAAATGTATCAAAAGAAAATATAGGAATATGACACATAAAGATTTATCTTTATTTACACTTTAAAGAGGTGCTCTTTAAAATGCAGAAATGCTGCTGCATTTGATTTCATGGTAATGGTCCAGGTTCAGTCATGGATCAGGAAATTCCCGACTGATCACACTCCTAGCCTGATCTTATGGTAATTTTGTTCTAGGAATATTGGTTATTATAAGGGTCTGTCAGGTTGGAGTGAAAATCTGAATTATTGAGCAAGTCTGGTTCGATATCTCGACTGGAGAAACAAGCATATACAATCAAAGACGGTGAATATATGGAGGACATGAGCCTTGAGGGCAAGACATGGAAAGCAAAGATACACACAGCAGCACTGGTTACTTAGCTCCAAAGATGTAAATGTGTAAGTAAGTCTTTCGCTGTATACGAACATTGCCTAACATGTTCTACACATTATTAAGAGAAATAACTAAATGTTGCACTGATGATTGAGCTGTAAGGGGAAGCTGGACAATTTAGGAAACACTCCAGTCTTGACAATATCTGGCAAATAAAGCAGGCATTGTACTATTGCGGCTATTAACAAGCTGGCAGGTTTCTTTCATCTCAGGCTGTTATTGCCATTATCTCCTGTTGTTCAAATTGATTTGTATTATGGACATATCTCCTATAAACCACTCCTCACTCAGGTGTGCAGCACCTCATCAAGCCAATGTGATTAAATAACTTATAAATAACCGGGAAATACATGAAGGTGGCCTTCACTGAAACTAGATCACATTGTACATTGTTTAATGCACATCAGAATTATGTCCAGCCATTTTTACATTTAATACATCAAACATGTTAAGTGAAACACAATGGTACCTTCACAGAGAGAAAGACTGACAGGTCTAATTCAATCATCAAACCATTGATTAGAGCTGAGGATGGCAAGCACTGAATGAAGGACTCGTATTAGCAACTTGCCCCCAAAATAAAATTCACATATTTTCAGTAATACATACACAAGTTGTGTAGTTGAAGCAGCACATTAGCAGCAGCCTCAGTGCTCTGTCTCTGTCACAGGATGTGTTCAGGAAGCGTGAAACTATGGAGCAGTTCCTGAACCACACTGTGATACAGGTAGTTAGGATACTCTCAGTGGTGCAGGTTGACGAGGATCCTCAGAAACAGGTTGACCTTTTCTTAGACTCTGCAGGATGTAGAAGTGCTGATGTGCTGTCTTGACCAGGATGGAGAGGTTGGGCGGTGGGAAGTGGAATTTTAAGAATGCTGAGCAAACCAACCAATTACTGGACAGCTGATTTCTGACATGTTTCCAGTGACCTTGCAGTGCTATCACAAATCGTAGATGTCCTTGAGGTTTGATAAGTTTTGCTTATGTAATCGGTATGAGTTGCATCATTCCTGGACTAAAATCAGCAGAGAATAACTCCCTTATCTCATGGTCTTTGTATGACATCGTGTTGTTTTGAAGATAAACAGAAATGAGAATGAAGCCTCTTCTTATCAGCAGACTGTTGGGTGTTTACGGTAATCCAATCAGATTTTGCCATGATCGTAATCGACAATTATGTGATGGCTGCCAAAATTTGAATCTGTTCTTCTTTCTCTCACTGTCAGTTGTCATCAACGTGATTCGCTGGGACCTTCCTCATCCCCAGTCACCTCCAGTCCCCATATCCAGTGTCTCATTAAGATCCTCAACATTCTCTATATCCCATCAACTAGTGTCCAGACCCCGGGGATGGGTGGGTTCCTTCTATGCATCCCTATTCATGCGTCCTTATTTATCTGACTCATGAAAGGAGGTGGGCCCAAAATGAGAAAGACAGCCATGTAAATGTACAGTGAGAATCTGTGAAAGTATATATTTTAAATATTTACTCATGTTAAGCCCAAAGAGGTGTATGAGTGTTTTTTGCCTTTTGAAAACATTGGTGTTTATGTTAAAATCATATAAGGCTGTGTTTTTTAGTTGGAGGGTAAGGGTTAGGTTTAAATAGATTTATATAACATTTTAGCTTAATAGTTTACACATTGGAGCAGCTACATTACACATTTCCACTTAATCCCTTCACATATAAAATGTAGCTGTCGTGAGTATTGAAAAGGATTTATGAAAACATTAAGGCTTTTTCTTTTTTTTCAGAATTTTATACTTATGTCTGTTTCATGTGGCACAAGATGTAAATGTCCTCAGTACTTATCTAAGATATAGTTAAGTCCACCTTTCAAATAACAATGCAATAATAATAGTCCCTGCAGGTTATAACATGAAACAGAATTACAGTTTAATTTCAATTGTTATTTGTTATTGCTGTTATCAGAGGAGGCCAACAAAGTTGTATTTGCACTATGAAGGGGGTGAGGGTTTTCCTATAGGTGCACAAGGCTATAAATGTATAAATCCAGGTTTTGTAATAAGGCTCCAGTGTGTGCAAATGTTGCGGTTTTGACAGGTTTTGAGGATTACAAGCCTGTATCACATAAATAACTTAAACCTTCCCATTGCAAGTCATATCTTTTGATGGTTCGGTTACTGCTGATCAACAGACCAGGCCATAGATTTCACTTACTGATGTGCTCGATATTAAAAATCTCCAAATATTAAATTCTATACTGTTTCAAGATATTAATTTTGCATGATGTATCTCTAGTATCCTATCTTCCCAGACAAAAGCAGGCAGAGAATTTATAGTCAAGGGATTTCTGCTGAGGGATTCTGCCAGTAACCTGTCCTCCTCTCTCCCTTGTTTTCACCCCCTTGTTTCCCTTCCTCTTGTTCTTCGTGGTCAAACCACAGGAGACAAGCTAAGGTTGAGAAAATTCTGGTTAAGGGTCTCTGTCTGCAGTTTCTCCCTCCCTCCATGCGTCTCTCTTCTCAGCAGTCCTGCAGAGTATGGAGTCAGCTCTGACTAATTGGATTTTGGGAGAAAGCAGCGAGAGGCTCAGAGAGGTGTGAAGGAGAGGGAGATGGACGTAGAGACAAGGAGACAGGCGGAGGGGGTGCATGCATGGATGGATAAATATTAAAAGGATGACTCATGAGACCTTGTTTTTCTTGTTTAAGCTAGGATGAGCAGATGAGTGAAAGGCATCAATAGTTAAGTATGTAACCCAGTGTAAAACACACAAATTATTTTCCCATATTAGTTTTTGAATAGATTTAACAACCAAAACACAGTATATCATTTACCCAGCCGCTTTAGAGGTGGTGGTAGGTGTGTTTTTAACTTTGGTCCAAGCTCAGCTGTTTCACTTATGCTGAGCAAGGCTAACCACCTCTTGGCTATACTTCTCTATATATAAAGCCCAAACATGAGAATGGTACCAAGCTTTTTATCCAATCACCTGTCATGACTCAAGACAGTGGCACAGTCACATTCACCCTATCTTCTCAAAACAGGCAATGCTGGAGGTTTTGTGACTAGCATCCTTCCCACGGCTGCTGAACTGCTGTGTCTGGAGAGCTGTTAAAACCATAAACGGTATATAAAGATGGGAAACACATCTGCACTTCCTCCCTCTATCCAGAAATTAAGCCAATATATTTGGAGCCAAAGTCTGTGCATAAGCAATTGGGGGATGAAATGCATTTTTATAGCATCAGATAACTAATTAAAACCAAACTTACTGGAATGATTGATTTTAATGTGCTATATAATTATATTAGAATGGGGTGAAACATCATGATTGACAGCTGAGACAGACTTAAGTTTTGTTGAGCCTGTGTAGCGGCGTGATCTTGAAACCACGACGGCATTCCATAACTACTGTGCAAACTCTTGTATCAAAAGTGCAAGATAGCTGCACACATATCCACGATATTTTAGCTTAATTGTTGTACAACGGGAGGAAGTGCACCATGTTGTCCATCTTTATTTACAGTCTATATTTGAAAAAAAAAAACATAACATGCTTTGGGTGCGGAGGGGCATCCAGAGTATGCTATCATGATCAAAGGACTTTCAAAGGACTTCTTATGTTGAGCAGTACCCTATTTTTGGAAACCAATTTTCTTTGTTCCAATGAGTAAATACATAGATTTTTAATACTAAAACAGATTGATTTGATTAATTGATTGATTTATTTCAGTGTTTTAAATGTTGGTGTGACTGAGCCTCATCTCTTGGACGGAAAATGAATGATTCAATTTTTGTTGTGATCAGACCAGGAACTGGACCCAAATGCACGACTCAGAAAACCCCAGGATAAATGATACTGAGTTTTACAAGTGCTGGTTCTGGGTCAGGAGTCTACTGGGGTGGTTGCTGTGTTTGGTGAGGCATGCCACGTGGCTTGGCTGGGCAAGCTGTGGTGTTGGTAAGCACTCACCGAGGGATCAGCTGGTGACTGGCTGATAAAAGGTAGCTGGGTCACGAGCTGAACAGAATCACTGATTTGCAAATCGTCCGTGACAAATGATGATCAGGCATGCAACAGGCAGACAGGATTCAGGCAGGGCGGACAGGCAGGCAAACTAACCAGGTGGCATCTAATACCTGCAGCAGGCCAAAAACACATATATGAGCGAGCAGAATAACAGCAAAGACAGGATACAAAAATACTGGCTACGAGTGGAGTGAAGTGGTTCTGAAGTAGATGATAAGTGGGATCAGCTGCAGGTGTGCCACGGACCTGCACAGGAGAAACCACGCCCATGCCCAGACCAATCTCACACATACCAACATGCCAAACCAATCAGAAGACATTCACACATTCATACGCTTATTTGCTACATTATCTTAAATGTTCACGGGCTGGCTACCATAAAAAAGCATTTAGTTAACTTGTGTTCCACTAGTGTCTGTAACTCATAAGGTTCTCTCATAAAAGGTATTTTTCATTAGTTTTTCTGAAAAGCTGAAGTAATCAAACATACCCACTGAGTTTAATTACTGGTGTGTTGTCAAAGCTTGAGGCTGAGTGATGATGATGATGTTGTGTGCTTATCTGTGCTGTTCAGTACAGTTGTTGACAAATGTCTCTATTCCCACACAACCAATACAGGACTTACTATTTATGTCAGCTTTTACAATCAAATCCAGAATTTTCAAGCAAGTAACGGCCCAAGAGACATTTGACCTTACCTGGTGATAGCTGAGGGCATTAATCATTCGTGTTTTCCAGCCTGGTTTTCTAAGCATGTTTGGGAATTTGAACTGGCAACTTCCCAATTACAAGGTTTCTTCTCTTACACTTGGAGGACTACACTAGCTTTTTGGGGAATATGCCCCATTGGTCAACTTAACTTAACAGGTGATAAGAGGATATTGTCCTAAAGATGGTTCCATCTGTGGCACAAAATATTGTGTATATGAAACATTATATGTGGCACGGCAGTTTTGAAAAGTGGATCAGTCGGACAAGGTGACATTTTTTCAGAAAAAACTGGGTCACTCCTAAAGCTATTGTCTGTAAATTATAAAATATATTCAACAAAGTGATCCCATATCAGTAGTTGATCCCAGACCATCTGAGAGAAAACCACGAACCCGGATAATTTAGGAAAGTGATGACACCCTTTGGTTTGTGGACTATCATTTCAAAGTTTTTGCCTTTTGCTCCTTTGGCATCCTGTTTTTTTAAAACTAGAAGTAACTATATTTGGAGGAGGGAGAGGCAGTGAGTCTGACTGAGACTTAGAGGACACTGCATGCCCACCTACACCAGCGACCTGCTGTCATCATAGTATGCACATCCCAATGAATTTTGTGCTTTATCGCAAATTTGACTCTAAATTGCACCACAATTAAAAAAATAAACATCATGCTGTATAGAAGAAGACTGGAAACTAGCTATTGAGTCCTTAAATTCATTAGGAAAATGTTTACTGTCAATTTAAATGAAGTGAGAAATATGGTCCATTTCTCATGGACTTCAATGGCAACCAATCCAGTCGCTCTCTGCTGGTTATTTGCAAGAATACAGGTTTCAGGGACTTGTCTTCACTTTCTGGCCCCTGAGTCTACAACCCAATTCATTTGGTTTCCTTCAGAACAATCGACCAATAACAGCTCTTGCGGTCCGCGCCGCCTCGACACGCAGTTACATTTTTGGGGAGGTGCCAGTCAGGGTACGAGTAGGGCTCTGCATAGAGAACACGTCTACTCATGGGCTAGGGCAGCTTCGACGCAGAAGCATGAATTGGGCTTAAGTCACCTCAAACAAACAAACACGCACACTGCATAATTTACTATAACTGACTTTTTTTGCAATCGCTGTCGTCGCCCTCACCTTGTCAAACAGCTTACATGCACTTCTGCATTGGCTGTACTTTGCGGGACCCTGAGATAACGTTCACTTTTACATACAGTCGATTGGGTCATTTGAGCAGAGACCCCCTCCACACTGATTCACAGTCACAAATACACACACATGAGTTATTGGAGTTCCACATCATGCAAGTTTTAATGTGAGTCAAAAAGAAGAACAATAAAATCGAGCTGGTCCCAGGGAGCAGACTGAATTGGCTCAGTTTGCTCATTCATTTTTATATCATTATTCACTCCTGCCTCTGTGGGCTCAAATTAAAGTACACTCCCTTTGGTACTCCTATTTGACCTGACCTAAACTTTAATACACCATTGTTTCATGCTTTCCACATGAATAGCCGTTCAATAATAATTAATGGTGTCCACATTCCTCAGGGGCTGATATCCTTTATATGAGTTGGAAATTAAACTCATTCCTGATTTGCTTTGTTTTATACGCCATTAATTTCTGAAACACATCTAAAATCAAGCAGTTGCATACACTATCTCCACTATAAATACAGCTAAACTAAATGATAGATAATTAACTAATAAATAAAGTAATAACTGATTGAGCCTGATCATTTGTAATAGGGGTTAGTGAGGATTTACATTTATTTATAAGGATTAACACGTTCAACTGGGAAACCATCCAGATGTGCAACATGAAATCAGACTACATTTTCAATTATTTTCAACTACTTCATTTAAAAATGTAATTTTGTTTGGTTGCCTGTAAACACATGAAACAGGAACTCATCTGCTGCTGATGTAGCTCTTTAAACATTTTCTGCAGAAGTAAAAAACAGGATTTTATAGAGATAAGCGATAGTGTTGTTTCTGTATGATTCCTATCATGGTCTTGGTTTTATTTTTACTAACACAGTTTGTACATGTAGCCACAAAATCATAAGAGTGTACCATCATTCTCTCTGTACACGTTGCAGTGGACTCTATGTTGGCTCATAAAACTGGCTTCGCTCGTGAAGATCCAGGTCTTGGTCGTGCAGCAAATAAAAACAATGCAGGAGAAACTGGGCATCATTTGGTCATTGTGTTCTTTGAAAGTGGACAGATGCCAGCCATTCACAAACAATTGAGTGGAGAGATGTTTTGATGTGTTTTGTTTTTTCTGTGAAATGTCTTTTAAAAACTCACAGCTAATGTCACAGATGTATTTAGATACTGATTTGACCCAGGAAATGGATGACAAGGGCAGAGGCCAAATTCACAACTTCTTCCATAGTTGCCGTCTTATAGCTTTAATTGGAGCTGCAATGCGTTCTGTTGTGTGTGTGTGTGTGTGTGTGTGTGTGTGTGTGTGTGTGTGTGTGTGTGTGTGTGTGTGTGTGTGTGTGTGTGTGTGTGTCTACAGAGATTATTATAATTGGACTTTAAGTAAGAAAATAAAAAATAAAAGAGCAGCAGCGCAGATGTTTCCCACAGCGTAATGACCCCCCTGCTACCCATTTATAACAATAACAGGAGCACTCATGCACACACACAAACACACACACTCACGTTAACATCATTTTGTAAATTAAAAGTCACATTATTTGTCTCCCTTTAGTTTCTGTATGACTGCAGCACGTCATATAAGCAAACATGTTCGTATGCCCACAGAAACGTCTGCCCACACACTCACAGCCGTTACGTCCATGCATACGTTTCTCCACTCTCTGTTTACACGATTCACACAACTTAGACAGTGTTTGCTTGAGTGCACAGCGTAATGAACTCATTGCATAAAGTGCTTGATGATGTTAAAGAAATCAGCTGAGACCGTCCCTGTTGTGCAACTACACATGACGATAAATATGATTGGTCATACACAGCTGTTTTTATGTGCATCTGTTATTTGTGTGTGTATGTGTGTGTGTGTCAGACTTTAAATGCATTAATTTGCTTACTTTAGAGTCCCAGGGCTAAAATGGATTGTAAGCAAAGCAGAAGACTCCAATTATTTCTATACAGTATCTTTGCATAACTATGTAGCTTTAGGAAAACTGAAAAACGTTTTTTTAGATGTTAATGCTGCTATCAGGCAGAAATCAGGAAGCTTTCAGTGGAAATAAACACAAGGAACGAGCTTAGTCCTGAAGTATAATCAATTTGTTAAATTTGTTTGTGTGTCAGTGTGTTTTGTCTTTCTTTTTGTTTAGCGTAACAAATGAAATACTGACACTGTATTACACTGCTTATTAAACAAGGAAGCTCAGAATTCTTTACTCTGCATCTAACAGATATGAGCCCAGATCAGTGCTTTCTGCGCCTTGCGTTTGCACTCTAAAGAAATCCCTAAATGATTTCAGCATTACTCGCCTCAGTGATTACAGGGTAACTCTGGTGGAAAGGCGTGGGAGTCTTTTTGTCTGAGTGCCTTTTGCACCTGCAATCATTTGGCTGGAATAAATCTGCTTCTGCTCTGGCTCAGTGCTTACTTCTTCTTCAGATGGAAAAAGTCAGGATAGATGCGGCTTCATGTCAGTGTGAAGGTGCAGTAGGTCAGCTCCGGTCGCCCACCTGTGTAGGAGATGAGAGGATGTGTTGCTCACAGTTTGAACACACTGTTATTGGACTTTTTGGAAAGAATTGGTGTAGTTGATGAAGTAGAAATATAATACTAATATAAGTTAAATTGAGATGAGAACAATAATGGCCTTTTACACCAGCTATAATTTCTAATTGTATTCAAGCACATGCACAACCGAGCAGCATTACACAATAATTAACTACAAAGTAAATTTAATATGTATTTTATTAATTTGGCTGGACTAGGAAAATCACTGTCACTGTCTTTTAATAATAAATATGATAATAGAGTTATTGCTGTTTGTTTGGGGATTTTTGTGAGGACCTGACATTTTCCCGAAAGTGCAGGAAACAACTCTGTGTTTGTGACTATGAGGGAGGGCAGCAGCTTTTCCCATGAAGTTGAGGATTTCTTTGCAGCTGCATTCTGACTTTATGAGGGTTCAGACTTTTTAACATACAGATCGTCATGTGGCCATGGCAACCTCAGAAACTACAGCAAGGGAAATGGTTTAGGAGCTGAATGTACAGCATCTGACTTGACTGAATAATTCACTTCTTCACCAAAGAACAGACTGATCAACAAAGACAAACACTATCGGAGTAAGATCAGCTTCCAAAGTCTGATGATCCTGTTTGGCACAGTAAACAGCATTTCAAATATTAAGTTTGCTTTGTTAATTCTGTCATATAGCTAACAATTTCCACTACTTTAATGTAAAAGCTGCTCTGTTTAGCTATCTGATGAGATTACAGTGAAGCAGTCTGTGGTGTACAGGCTGGTAGGATCTGACGTAGAATAAAAACAAAGAAAACTAGTGTTACTGGACTGGCTGTCTGAAAGCACCAGAGACTTTACTTTTAACCTGGCATTCACATAGACATCCAGTTGTGTTGTAAATACAATTATTCACATACTTGTCAATGAAAAGTGTGTCCTTCAGGGTGTACACTGTGGTGTGGTTTAAGCTGCAATTTTCTGTCAAAACCTGACCAAGCCCGAGGTCAGGTTGCCTGAGACAAATTAGCTGAGCCTGACCCAAACCAGACATTTTCCCCGATTACAGGCACGTTGATGGGCTTGGGTCGGGTATCCCCCCCTTAGTGGTCATGTCTGGCTGTGTGCCTGTGAAGTCAGAATATTTGAAGGGTTGTCTGTATCAGGAAATGCTAACATTTTAACATGCTTACAATAACAATACAATATTTTTTGTTTATTTAGCAGGTACATGCAATTTTATTTCAGTTTGTTATTTTGTAAACATTTCCAAAGTAGTTATCATCCTCTGGGGGGCATAAACGTCTATATTAAACTTCATGACAATCCACTTAATCATTGTTGAGATATCTGTGACAGGACTGGTCCAGAGTGATGGATGAACTGACCAACTGAGAGTGTGTCCGTCCCTCAGGCGTCACCATCCCTAGAGCCTTTCCATTAGCATGGCTTAAAACCCTGTGTGGCTCTTTGAGATGGGACTTGCCCTAAACGGGAGGGTAAGCATTTATTAAGATGGTCTCAGCTGGTTGAACACTTTGGAGGGCAATCCTCCTGATGGCTGCAGATGCTTCCTCAGTGACCTTGCTTTTATCCACTTGGCATTAGTGGGAACTGAATGGTTTAATGAGCATGAAGACAAAGAGGAGTCGTGACCATGTGTGTAACCAGTTTCCAAACCATTTTTGGACCCACAGGAGAATCAGAGAAGTGCTTTCCACCATCGTCATCAAAGCAAGTAGGGACATTTTAAAGCTCCACACACGTTGGATTAAAGTCGTTTAAAAAATTGTCCTGGTGGGTTTGGGCAGTAAATACCTAATTATAGTCTATGATGTTTGCTTTAGCTAGATATTGTTTGAGAACATCTTATCTCTCAAACACATTTTCCTTTTAGGCTTGCTCTATCGTTCTCCATTATGTTTCTGTTCCTCTATCCACCTTTCCTTATACTGTACTTTCTCTGTTGGGACCTTTGCCAATCCTTTATAATGAGCATAATGTTTCCATGCTGAACACAGGCCCCAGGTCCGATTGATCATCAAGGGTCTGCAGACATAAGCTCCACTGTGTATTTAAACAGTCCATCTTTCAAGTCAAGTCTAGGCAAGTCTATTTATAACAGACAGTCTGCTCACCAAGCTGCTCACCAGACAACAAAAGGCACACAGAAAATCAAAGTTAGCATAATTAAGAAAAAATTCTAAACAAATACTAAAGGAGTTCAGTTCAATACTCTTGTGCTGCTGTGGTGTCCTTGAGAAAACACAGAATCCCTGAATACCTTCACAGAATTGTCTGGCTGAATTCTGACCTCCCAGTGAACTAACATTTCACACTTGATGATTTGGCCAGAATAAGTCACGATAATCGTCTTCTTCTTCTTCCTCTTCAGTTTTTTGTAGCGGTTTGCAAATTTACTTTTGGGTGCATTACCGCCCACCTTCTGAACTGGAGTGTGGAACACTTGCGTGATTGAACGTGACTTTAGAAGAAAAACAAACATGGAGGAGGACCGACGTCATGTGTCTGTTTTGCAGCAAAAGAAAGAAAAAATAAACAATGGATGATATCACGGCTGATAAGGCAAATACATTTTGCAGCGCAAGCTGGAGGTGAGTTGGAAATGTATTGTCATTTGTAGTCGGAGCTGTACGAGTACGCAGCATCCGGCTGATGACGTTTCCCAGTCAGCTCGCTCTCTCTATCTCTGGCTAGTTTCTGTTGGAGCCGATTATCTAAAATATCAAACATGTTGATCTGTCCATCTATGGCTCAGCGGGAGAAGTCTGCTTTAAAAATATATTTATGCTGCCAAGCATGCAGCTCATATAGGGCTGGTTGTTTTTCTACCTACACAATAAGTTTTTCCATGTCTGTTGTGACATCTACAAACCCAAAGAAGAAGACATGCTATCAACTGGGAGGGGATGAATCTAGGTACAGTAGCTGGGCTGTGCCAACTCAGGGTACAAGTCTGAATAAAACACTGCTTTCCTGGAGTGTTGACGGCCATCAAAGCTGGAAAATAGGACAGAGGTGCCTCCCTGCCAGTGTGTGGGTTTACATAGAAAATAATAGGCCTGGCTGTTTTGACGTGCATCAAATAACACATTCTTTGTCAATAAAAAGTGTGTTGTGGTACAGAATGTGATTTGCTGAGCTTTTCCAATGGTATTTTGTTTGTGGGAAACAAGTCTGAAAACAAGATTTTCCCTGTGACTTGCCAAAGTAAACTCCAGTAGACCTTGCTGCAGACTGAATTTGTATCTCAGAGTATAAATCAATCCTCCCTGGCTGTTTGTGATGGACCTGAAGTTCAGTTAAGCACCATCTGTGCTCTAATTATCAAATGGTTTGTTTAAGCATCCATGTGGACTTTCAGTACCCTGAAGTAATTTCTCGCTTTTTGCTTTATTAATTGATATGTCAGTTGGTTTGGTTTGGCTCCATCAATGAATTGGCCATCCAGTTTTTAACATTTTCAGCCAAGTAAAAGAACTTGAATGGAGAAATAATTGCATTGTTTTTGCAAGCTTCGAGTGAGGTTTATATAGTATAGTGTTTAGGGCACAATGACCAACATTGTTTTTATAGTTTAAGACAATATTTTGGGGATAGGGGGCCTACAGAGGCAAGCAAGAATCCATCTTGGCAGGATCCAAGTCACTCACTTGTGGCTGAACTACAGTCGTAAAGCCCAATCAGCGTCCTAACAGGGAGGAACTACTGGCAGCAACAGGCTTGTCTTAAGTCACGTTCACACTATACAACTTACAAAGTTGCCAGATCATTGTGCAGTTCACTCTACAGGACTCGCTGTGTTGTGATCATTGTCATTGCGAGTTCATACTACATGACTGACTGGCGACAGGGGTCACACACTTCACTTTCAGTCCCCCCCTCTATTATGTTGGTTCTTCAAACAATGTTTTGGTCAAGAAAACACAAGCGAGAAGAGACCAGGTGTTCTTGCTCTTGTTTTGATCCTGCTCACAAAATGACATCAAGCTGGGGGAGGTGAAACGCTTTAATGGACATCCCAGTTGTAGGGAAATGACAGCTCATGGTAGTTTTTCTCAACTTTCTTAACAATGTAATAACTTTTTTATAACTTAGGAAAAAAAACATTTGATAGTTAAACACTTATATTTTTAACTTTGTGTGGCTCATACTCAAACTCAACCTACTACTAAATACATTTCTATTGTACATCTCATAAACGCAATAAGCAATAGTCAGGGGGCACGTGACCTTTACAGGTACCTTCACCTCGTCCTGCACTCTGATTGACTATAGTTGTCACAGATTCATCTAGATGTTTAGCCTGCTAGAAATCAAATCAGAGGCTGCGACACATCTGTGACCCTTTCAAAGGTTCACACGTATCAATTGGTGACTGCTGATGGGATGCCGATTTGGCTGTCAGTGACTTCTAAAACCTTTTGCTGAGCAGAAAATCATGTGGTGTGAATTTGATAATCTGCCATTTCATGTTCATAGTGTGTTTTGTAAGAAGGTTTTGTCAGTGAATTGTTTGAACAATTTACCCCTGATATGTAAATTGTTCATTTGAGATCTTCTTTTTCATCCTTTTTTCCAAATAATGTGAATTTATAGGAGCAGTCTCCTCTTGCCATTTTTTGTCCACCCTCTCCTGAAATATTTTCTGCAGGGAGAAATACTGAATTGACCAGTTATACATCTGTATCCCCCTGGTGGGAATTGACTTTGGTCCTCCAGGCGCTCTCCAAAGATCTGTGGAGACTCCATTAATCAGATTTCTCAGCTGCTCACAGTCAAGACAGAGATGCTGCTGCTGGCGATGACATCAGAGAAGATTTTGATGGACTGTGCACCCATCCACTCCAGCCAGTTGTTGTAAAGTGAGATTTGGGCGCCAAGCTACACGCAGACAATCCAATCATTTACTCCTGTGAACATCAATGCTACTTTCAGGTCCAAGATGATTCAGCTGGATGCATCCAAATGCTCCAGGCAGTGAGGAGGCAAAGGATGGTCAGAGAGTGTGTGTGTGTGTGTGTGTGTGTTTGTTGGCATGCTGTGAATGGCAAACAGCACTCGTAGCAGTTTGCTTGTCTGCCATGGAGACGAACCAAATCAAAAACAGGCCCAGTCCATGGTTTTGTGATGGTATTTCACAGGTTTATGTGTCAGCAGGCAGAGACACCTCTGCTAGTCACACAAGATTACTCTTAACATCAGCAGCCCTGCTCGTTTTCTGAGGAATGAAAGAGACAAGTGAAATGTTATTCCCAGTTATCATTATTTCTGCTTTTACACAACTAAGACCAATCATGTGTCAGTTATTCTTTAAACCTTAAACTATGAAGTCATGTTAGACCTATTCACAGTAACACCATACTGTTATGCAGCTGTGGCTGATGGGGAAGAGCAGTTGTCCTCCAACCAGAAAGTTAGCAGCTCGAATCCCAGCCCATACCAGAGAGTCCTTGGGCAAGATGCTTACAGTCCTTACTTAATAACAACTTAATTCTAGTAATACTATATAATAAAGCAACTTAATTCTTGTAATATTACAACTTTCATTTTTTTTTTCGCTCCATCGAACCTATCAAATATGTACTTGTGTAAATTCTGTGAAGCTTCAGTCAAAAATTTTGCAGTGAATGTCAAAAATTGTTGTAATTTAATGTAATAAGGGGTTTTGCAAGTTCACACAGATCATTGTTCTGTCTGGTGATGGAAATGTTTATCCACTGACAATCAGGTCTGTGATGAGTCAGCATGCAGGGTTACACAGAACCAGGCTGTGGAGACATCAACTTAAAGGCAAAGACCTGTGTGAAGGAGAACAACAATAAACACATCTGAACTTTAGACGTGTTATTTCCTTTTCCCTGACAATTTTAAATAGCAGCTCCACTCTCATTTCCGTCCCCTGTCTAATTCTTAGGGCAACAGAGCCCAGTGCTGCTCCACTGGCTGCTGAGAGACAACCTTTGTTACACCACATTACATTAATAAGAAGCCTTTATTACAATCACTGGATTTAGCATTTGGCTTAATTGGAAATGTACTATGCTAACAAGAGTATTACACTGTTAGCTTTTTACATTAGCCTTTGTCACATAACTCGGTTCTGTAATTGCTCCTGCTAATGCTCCAAACATTGAATTTTTAAAAAGAGCAAACACACACACACATACATACACACACTAGTAGGATATGCTGAATAATGTATAGGTTTCAATATTGTCACAGAGGGATACAAAGGATATTTCCTCTGACCTGAGTATCTGCTGTGTCAGCACAAACATTACGAGTCAACATTACAATACAACACTTAAGACCATAAACATTACAATTATTCGGCCACAGAATATATGAGTCACCTCTGGAACTTTTTTAAAGAAATTGTTTGACATTTATAAGTATAGGGTTATTTAATTTTGTTGAGATGAGAGATTGACTTCCTGACGCCCTGGAAGCAGAGGGAAATAACTTGCTTAGTCTCAAGAGTGAATGATCACTGCTGATTATCAAGAAATAGCCAGTAGCCAGAAAATGAAAATTTATGTATGAATTAAACAAACCAGACCTGACATGTTAGTTGAAAAACATTGCTAGCAGGTGTACCTGGAGCCACACTGTGTTTATTTCATACTTTATCCTAAGCTTGACTCCTCGCTCTAATTTCATTCTTTAATGTACAGAAATGAAACTGGTATCAATCTTATTATCAAATTCTTTGCAAAAAAAAGGGAACATGCATAGTTCCAAAAAAACTTCTTTCCTTAAGAAGAGTGAAATAAATTGAGAATTTACTGCAGCGATGGATTGCAGAGTAGTTGATTTCAAATACATGAAAAGAAGGGACAGCTCAGCATCTATGTTAGCAGCAGTTTCTGAAGCTTACACGCTCAGGTAAATCCCTGGCCAGTAGTGGCTCGGACACGGCATAAATGAAGATTTAGACAGATTTGAAAATTCCCCGGGCTTGATCATCCATCACCATGAGCATCCTTTTGGTTTTATCATTTTTTCTGCATTGTCATTATCTGACTGTGTAAGAGCTGAGTGCTTTCCTATTGCTGCCGCATTATATCACACTCAGCTAACTGTCGATCACCTGACAGGCATCTCTAAAGCTGATCTATTGTGTAAGTCATGGTGCATGTATTTATTTACATATATATTTGTCACAGATTAGAGCAAGTACATTAGCTGATTTACAGTATAAAAATAAACTGCTTAAACATGGGACCTCATTGTAGGTTGTTTGTGTTTACTGTTGTCAAAGCCAGAGGTGAAAGGATGAACAGAACATGAACATAAAGAGGAGAAAGACATAGAGTTGACAGAAGGAAACTATCAAAAAGTAAGGAACGATCTTTAGGAGTAAACTGAGGAAAACTACATTTGAACTAAGTTCCGGGTTCAGATGGTCTCTCTAAATTTTTGCCCTATGGGAACAAAAGGTTGAGAAGCGGATGAGACATTAAAAAGAATGACAGAGACGTTCACATCTCTACTGCTGAGAGCTTAGAGGGACACTTGGGCAGAGGCAAGAAAGAATGAAAAAGAGATGTTGAGAAAGAGGATTGTCAGTTTTCGGAAAACAAAGTAGATTCTTAAAAAGGCACTCACAGTTTCAGCAAGGAATTATGGCACTACGGCACTACAGCAGGGCAAGCGTGGGTATAGCCATGTCAAAAATCTATGCAGACACAGTCAAGCCCCCCGCAGGCATTTTATTAGGCTATATTTTTGAATCTCCTCGTGGCTGCACTGTGGATATTTTTCATTTACATGTACTGGTATGTTAAAAGCGTGCGTACACAGTTGTCATTGTGGCTGTACTTAGAATATTCTTGATTTAATTTACGATTTTGTGATAGCCTTTTTTCCCCTGAAAGTTTATTACAATTACACAGTTGTCTTGTTATGCACATGGCTTTGGCGTGGATGCTATCCAGTGCTGAAAGATGTTTTTTGTCATTTCCTTGTGATCACTAGTATATCTAATGTTGTTTGGCCAAATTCAATTAAAAAACGATATCTGTGTGTTCTGTGTGCCATATGTGTTTTTATAGGGAAAACGAGAACTTCCTTTTAAATTAACTCTGAAAATGATTATCTTCTTAGCCCCTCCACATCTTGGTCCAGCTCCCCTGTAGCACAAGCAGAGAAAAAATCCTGGCGCCGACCATTACTACGGATTTACAGCTCTGTCCGTCAAGCTTTCTGTTCCAGTCTAGCAAATTAAGCAACTCCTTAAGTGTTGGAATTACTAGTGCTTTTTTAATTTGGTAATAATTTGAAATCAGTGATCCTTTATGTCAGAGAGATGTAGACTAAAGAATCTTCTCATTTCTACTTCAAGTGTCGATGTTGAAAAACACTTTTTATCGGATGTGACTTATTAGCTAGTTAAGCTAACATTAGCTCAGAGAGTTAAAAAATATGACCCATTTCCATGATTCCAGCTGACATGTTTTAAATTAAAAATGTGGTCTTAAATTAACCTACTTGTTAGGGTATTGGCATGTAGAGTGAGTTAATCCTACCATTACAAAAAAAAACATAAGACGGGATCTAACATTTAGCTTATTATTATTTATTTACTTATTATTTTAGATATTCAATTTATATAAATGCTTTCAGGGGAGGGCTGGCCAATGGGTTTCAGAAATCTAATGGGGAGGCACTGAAGCACAGTCCAGAACTGTGGTACGCTACATAACTTTGGGGGATTAAAACCACAGAACAATCAGACATTCATTATCACTGTGGCTCACTACTACAACTTTGGACAAGGCAAAAGCACAAAACAATTTATAGGAGACCAACTCAAAACAAGGGACACTGGTGAACCCACTTCATCATTCCGAGAAGCAGCATTAAACTCTATGTGTTTTTCTACACACCTTAAATATGATATTTCAACAGCAAGTAGATTGCTTATCTGATTTTTATTTTAAATGGTATTTTGTAACTCTGGTTATTAAGTAATGTTCTTCAATATGCTGAATATTTTCCGCTAAACCCGTCCCCGAACACTGATTACCAAATCATAACCACTGGCCACAGAAGGCCTGTCTAACGTTGGCTGGTTTAGGGTAAACATCCTCAAATATAATGAGGAGCAGGACAGAGCTGCAATTCTAAACAAGCTTTGTAGTATCCAGGTGTGTTGTTGTGTTAAAACCTGGTTTTCTGACAGTGAGAATGCTGTGCAGTGAAAGTCATAAACTAGGCTTTCTTTAAACATGTGGAAAACTCCAGACCGGCCTTCTGTGGCTAGTGGTTATGATCAGGTAATATCATAACCACTGTTTGGTTATAATATATTATCCCCTGTTGGGATGGGTTTAGTGGGAAATATACAGAATATTGAAACATTGAAAAGGTGTTGAAAGCCTAATTGGACTAAATATTTCATGAAGAAAATATCTTACTCTTTTTTTGCAGCATATTGAAGGACATTGCTCTATAACCACAAAGTTTAATCTTTTTTTTTTTAATCAGATAAGCAATCTACTTGCTGCTGAAATATCATATTTTAAGGTGTTTAGCAAAACACATAGAGTTTAATGCTGCTCCTCGGAGTGATGAAGTGGGTTCTCCAGTGTCCCTTGTTTTTGGCTTGTCTCCGATATATTGTTTCATGCTTTTGCCTTGTCCAAACTTGTAGTAGTGAGCCACAGTAATAATGAATGTGTGATTGTACTGTGGTTTTAATCCACCAAAGTTATGTAGCGTACCACAGTTCTGGGCTGTGCTTCAGTGCCTCCCCACACATGGATGAACCGCTGATTGCGTTTCAACTTTCAGATGGATCAAATCTAATCTAACCACAGGCACAATGAAGGGGAAAGAGCAGGGGGAAGTTTTTACAGTGCTCTGGAAAGTTGAGATTCGACTGACAACTTGTCTGATCTCATCACAGAGACTCTGTTGTTGGATGAATGATATGTTAATATTACAGCTGTTTGTGTCAGTGCTGTACATGATTACCTTGTAATGTGATGTGATAAATGACAAGTGATCCCATGATCATATTGTCAGGGTTTGCGAAGAGAGCAGGTGAACCCAAATAGTAGGAGCGAGGTAGGAGGCAGATCCAATTTTAAAAAACTGAATTTATTCCAAATAGCACAAAACAAGGAGCAGGCCCAGGAAGAAACAAAGGCAAAACTCAAACTGTCCAAGAAAAGAAATCAAGGCAGGAGACACTGGAGACAAAACTGACTAATACCATGACTAAACAGCAACTCGACAAAGACAGAACTGAGGACTTGACTTAAATACAAACTGAACTGATGACAAACTAGTGACAGGTGGCACGGGACAAACAAGTGAAACAAATCATGGCAACAAAACTGGAGGGAAACACACAAAGGCATTGACAGAATTTCAAAATAAAACAGGAAACACAGAATGGAACACAAATCTAAACACAGAATGAAAACAAGGAAACACAGGTAAAAGTTGAATTACAGTCCAACAAAAATCAAAAACTCTTCATCCAAGAGTTTAGAGCCTGACAGAATCATGAGACATATGCTTGTTGTTGATGTACTAATATTAGCAATGAATGTCACATTTTGTGATTTAATACAACCCAGGGATTTGGCCGAACAGTCCGTTATCAACATGTTTGCAAGCATGTCTCACAATTCACCATATTTACACGGTGACCATTTCCCTCTGACTTCACGCTTAGGATGGGAATCATTATCATTAGGGTCGCTTCCCAACTGATCAGCAAATGAAAAGACAGTGGATTGTTGCAATTTTCAGGGACATCGCACCATGTTTCAAGACAAAACAACATATTTTATAGCTCATTAGCTCTAGACAACAGCTTGTGTTAGCATTCCAGCACTTCCTTACATACTTCCAGGGTTAAATAAATGGGCCCATTAATATTTCAGAAATAAAGGATATAATATAATAATAAACAATAATAACATGTAACAATTCATCAAAATGTCTAAAAAAGATGAGACCTATGATATATACTTTATTGACTTGTGTATTTACATCATCCATAATGTTTCCAATGATGTTGAAACCCAGATAAATCCCCAATTTTATTCAAGGTGACATAACGTTTGATTTGGTTGCCCTTTAATTGTTTTACCCTTATGATGAAGAAAAAACACTGCCAGCTGGTTAGCCAACTTTTTCCTTCCACTGTTTGCATTGGCTACTGTTAATGGATCATTATTATTCATTGCCGTTTGTTGCTTAAAGTGAATACAATTTTCTTACCTCATCCATGAGCATAATTTGCGCCTGAGTCACGTCAGGTAGATTTTCATCAATGATTGTGGTGAAGACATCAATTCCCATGATCCCATGCTACTTTACAACGTCATCAATGTAGGTCTTTTGTTATTGTTTTGATTAAGAGATCCCCTAGTGACCAAAGTTACATATTGTGTGTTTAAAACACTTCCCCAACCTATCATGTGAGTAATGTTAGCTGTGAAGTGGTTGAATGCTAATGTTAGCTGTTGTCTAATCATAATTAATGAGCTGTAAAATACCTGGATCACAGCAGTAAATCATTATCCAGTAGCATTTGAATATCCCACCATGAGCGTAATGTCAAAGGAAAATGGCTGCTGTATGAATAAGGGGTGGAATCAGGAAAACATCACAAACAATCAGGAAACAACACAAACAAGGTCAGAAAAACATTCATCACAGAACAATAGGCCCACCCTCGGCCATTCTTGTTCTCGGCACACACACTAAACTGAACCTTGGCTAGTTAGTAGACTGCTGGTGTTTTCCGCAGAGGAGCCCCCCACATAGACGCGCTCACAGCGTCAACGTTGGACGTTTCCAACAAAGTGCGTTTCAATGAAGTTTCCAATGAAGAGTGTTCTGTTGTGTGTGCAGAGGGAGGCAGCAATCACCTGAACCTCTTCAGACCGACACACAAGATGCACTAATGCTTATGTGCACATTCAGATACAGAAACAGGCAAACACGCACTTTACACTTCTACTTGGTGCTTCATCTAATGAAAGACTGCAGAAGAAGAGACTGTTCATCAAGCTGTAAAGTATGTATTTTCTATTAAGGTAAACATGCTTCCTCCTTATCAAACCTACACACATAATCTTCTCATATCAGTTGCCAGACTTAAGGGCCTGCACAGCAGTTTTTATGCATCTTATATATGCTCATGTAACGTTTGGATTTAGTTCCATATCCATTTTGCACATAGCCTCCCAACCTGAGTATGAACCGATCAGCATGCTCGACGCACAGGTCTGCACAACACACAGTTTCTCTCCATGAGTTCACAGAGTAGTTTGTTGTAATAAGCTTTTCATCCTCTGACCATGACTTTGATGACTTGCTTTTGTTGACTGTCAGTTTTTCTTCTGAATGAATTTGTAAGCTATTGTGTGTGTTTATGTTTGAATATGAAAATGGAATTGACTAAATTCTCACAACAAATACCCAGAATTGAGGCAGCAGAGCCAACTGACTACAAATCAAAGTTTGTCTGTGTGTGTACTTAAATCATTGTGAGGACCAGTTTAGAGTTTTTTAATTTTTTTAAATAAAGTTAGTTTAAAGAGCTTTTTGGTCAGAGTTTGGAGTGAGGACATTTTGTCCGTTGCTCACAGCTTCACAGGACTGATGGTTAAGACTTGATTTTAGGGTCACGGTTAGAATTAGGTTCAGGTTATGGAGTGGGGTGAGGTGCTTAGTTGTGATGGTTTTGGTTAAGCATAACAAGCTAAGGAATACAATATGGTAGTGTCTGTACGAGTATGATTGTGTGTGTGTGTAGTTTCTCTCCTCTAAATCTACCATCTAATCTCCCAGAAGAGATTCTCATTAGAATCAATGACTCAAAGTCAAAAGTTATCAATTATTCACAGTTTACATCCTCCTCTACACACACATACACACACAAACACACACACACTTGTTGGGCACACACCAACTGCATCTTTGGGACAGAAATCTAAGAAGTCACGATGCTCCCCACCCGGTTGACTTCTAAAAGCAAATAGCAATAAGAGCTGTGTGTTCCACATCCATTAAATCATCCAATTTAAATCTAATGGAGATATTATTGCCTCCAGCACAAACTGTGTTTACAATTTTACTCTCAGCAAAAACCTTTGCTTTCAATGCCATTAATTTCCTTGTAGCTGAGTGTCTCATGAATCACAAGTCAACTGAGTATATAAGTATATAAATGTATAGGACTACTATGTTACTTTGTGTCTTGCAGGTAAGCGGTATGAGGTGTGCTCTGCCACCTGCAAGATTCACTGATGTATGATTAGGCTAAAACATGGTAAGAAGGAAAAATGGTGAGCCCCAAATCTGGATTTTCTCACTGTTTACATTTGCCTGAACTCCTGATGTGTGTAACTCATACACTGACCCTAGCCCTCTAACCCTAACTGAGTATACAGATGGACGGCACGTCTCCACTTCCACACAGAAATGAAGCCGGATTTGTCCTGGACACGATCGCTGGCATGTTGTCCTTTTGTAGCCAGGTAGCGATCAGAGGATGCAGCCACAGAATCAAGGTCCCATCGAAACATGCACTTGACCAAATGCGAGGCAGTCTCAGCTGTAAATCACGACATTTCACCCCATTTTAGAGCATCAAATAAGTAACTATAACCAAACCTAAATGAAAAATAAGAGCTTGGACATACATCCGTGTGTATGTCCAGTGCGATGGAGACCCTTTGGCT
Organism: Hippoglossus hippoglossus; assembly: GCF_009819705.1. Lineage (NCBI taxonomy): Eukaryota > Metazoa > Chordata > Actinopteri > Pleuronectiformes > Pleuronectidae > Hippoglossus > Hippoglossus hippoglossus. The sequence continues at coordinate 5,710,725 of NC_047160.1, forward strand.
TCACTTAAGGAGAGCCGTCATGTAATATACAGTCTATGGTGTCACTCCATAGGGAGAAGAAGTGGCAATGTCCACTACGTTCTTCTGGGATACTACTACAAGGAGTAGGCCAAGTAGGAATCTTACGAATCTCTCCCAGAGAAGCTATAAATATGTTTCGTTCAGGATATTCTCATGTTGGAAAAAGGTAAGTCTTGCAAATTTAGGAGAGGGATGCACATGGGTCAGGGAAGAATCTGTAAAACGATGGTCCAAGGTAAGGGGCAGATGCAGGAGGGTAATTATTTTTCAACACTCTGTTAGGAAATCATTTTTTGACCTTTATGTTAAAAAAACAGATATATTGATGCTGTTGGAATCTATTAGTTTGTATAATGTGGTGATTATCAGACTACTTCCTCTTTCCTTGTATTGTCCTATTATATGCACCATACAGACATGTGAGATTGTCTGGCCTTGGTGGTGCTCCCTTCAGTGTCATCCTGGTTGGATAGTTTGAAACACAAATGAGCAATTATTCCTATTACTATTTGAATGGCTTTATCTCCAATATGTAGCAAACAAAGTGAATATCCCATCACCCACAGAAACACATTTTTTCTCTTTATTCAGTCAAGGCCATCACGAATCAACAGCAGAACATTTCAGCCTGTCTTTTTAACTGGGTTCTCTTGTTCTGTGCAAACTAAATAAGTTGCTCCTGCAGTCTCAAAGCAGTTAGGTATATGCTATTAAAACCATTTTTCCTGTTAAATGTCTCTTTTACCAAACCGCTGAGCAGCTTTGACAGGTTCAGCTATGACTCATTACAATTACCAACCATCAGCCTATAAGAGCTGCTGCAGGCTCTCTCACTTGTGAGATAGAGCTGTCTGTGTCGGAGGCTGTTTATCATTTTTTACGTCTTCTAAAAGATATATCACCATCTAGATAAAGAGAAAGAAGGCGTCACCACACACACAGATGGCCTTCCTCTTTGTAATCCACTGCCTTGTGTCAGATGAGTGATCTCTCTCCTCTACTTTCTATGTCTTTGTCAGTATTTGACATACTTGAAAACCTCGTTCAGCGATTCAACATTTTTCTGTCAACATAGAGAAAACAATTAGATGGCTTACAAACGTTAAGTCAAAAATGTTTTCTGGAGCGGATGTGGCTTGTATCACTGAGGGAGCAGCCGGTGGTACAGGAGTGTGCCAAGTGTCTGGCAGCTGGTGTGTGTGGGGTGCGTGTATGTACTCTAAAATAGAGCCATGATCTAAATGATGGTCACATTGGATCTAGGTAAAGAAACAGGAAGATACACACACATAACAGTCATTATATTACAGTCATTTACCATAGGTTTTTTTCCCCCAATACAACATACAATAAGTGTGTTTAACACAGTTTATAAACAAGGGTTAGATTCTGCTGAAAATTGTAATTGTGTGTTGGTGAGTGACAGTCACTAGGAATACATGGTTGCCAATATTCAAACTTTGAAACTATTGAGAATAAACATTATTTCATTTATGGGTTTTACATACGGTGCTAATAGAATATTGAATCTGTTCATTACATCCACTGTTCCATTATGATGCCAGCTTCAAAAGCCCAACCTAAAATAGGTAAATATACAATGCTACATTTTTGGGTGTTGTCTTTGTAGTTTTGCAAAATCTGCAACTTCTTTTTATTTTTCATTCTTGTTCACACCCATGGCATTTAGTCACTGCTGTATGTTGATTTCGCAAGACGCAGTGCAATCTCCAACAAACATAATGCAACTAAAATGTATACATGTCTACATAATGCGACTAACTCCATGTCTTAATTTTATTGCTTTTTAACACAAGTAAGACTTAAATTGGGTTCTGTTACATGGCAGTATCGTATTCAGACTATTAGCTTAATCAGGTTAACAGCCGAATATTGGTGAACCTGATCAGTGTCAAGGTGTATTCTCAAAGAGCATGTGGTCAGCCAATGGTGGAAGGTCAGCAGTAACTCTGCTGCCTTCACTCTGATAAGAGTGTTCATTGCACAACTGTGGGGACACGACAGAGAAAAAGATGAATGACTACAAGGTTCTAAGTGTGACGGTTCAGTCAGGCGTCCAGAGGCTGAGAACCACAATGGTTGTACAACACGGCGATGCTGACAAACAAAGCATTGCTGCAAACTCTTGGCACAATTCCCATTGAAAAATACGACCTCCATGTGATTTGTGTACCTTGTTCAAAGAGAAAGCAGTGTGTTGTGAATCAAAGCCACAATTATTTTTTTATTGGGGGTGAGCTATTCTCTTCAATGTATGAAAACCTCTGCACCAACTATCTCAGCTACTTTGCGTCCTCTATATGTATGTTGTGGCAGCAGATACAGACGTAATTTGCGCTAAGTAGTGTCTGTTGAATCAACTTGATTTGATATAATGTTGTTAATCCAAACCTTTGTACAATTTGCCCCTGATTCACACCTATGGCAACATATGGCCTCTTGTCCGTTTGATGAGAGCAGTCTCGAGTCCTGTGTCTCGCTCAAAGATGTTGACATAAAGAGTCGGGATTGGAACCAACAACCCTGTGAATATTGGACAACTCGCTCCTAAACCAGAGCCAACAAGTTTAGTCTTCAAATGACTTGTTTTATCGGTTTAAAACCTAAAGATGTTTAATTTACAATGATGTAAAACACAGAAAAGCAGCAAATGGTCTCATTTAAGAGCTGTTACCAGACATTTTTTAAAAAGCAGATGTATGCACAACCTCTCCTGTATTTAGGCCAGGTGCAAGATAACAGTAGGAATAGTGGCACTATTCTTTGTTGCAAGCTCATTTCATGGATTTGGTTTGATAGAGGATGATAAAAACATATTAAATGGATATCTAGTCCATTGAATTTGGCAAGCACTGTAATGTAATGGGCTAAATTGCTGCAGAGTTCCGACTGAGGTCGAATGAGCAGATAACATTTTCTTTAGTGTGCTTATCACCTCAATGAGTTCTTTGAAGCAAATCTGCCAGGTACCTTGGCTGAGTGCTGTGTTTCACCATCAAATGCGGTGTTATCCATATTAGTGATAAGAGCTTATTAGTTTAGGAGCACACAGGGCAATGCATGCTGGGAGAGTAGAAAGAGTGAGGAGGACAGAGGATCATTGAGTAGACAGACTATGTGTGTGTGCGTTCACTTGTACTTACATCTTTGTGAGGACCATTTTGAACATTGACCTTATGGAGTGGAAGGATTTTCGGAAAGTGAAGATATTTTAATCAGTCTTCACTTTTTCAGAAGGATTAAGACTTGTTTTTACAGTCATGGTTAGATTAGGGTTAGACATTTAGTTGTGGTAGTTAGGGTTAGGGACTAGGAAATACATAATGGCAATGAGTGTGTATGGTTAGGTAAAGGTTAAGTTTAGGTTAGGGTTAGAGTTATAGTATATTTATATAGTAATAGTAAATATGGTTAGAGTAACTAGGGTTAGAGTAAATCAATGTAAGCCAATGGTATGTCCTCTGAAGTCATGGAAACATGACTGTGTGTGTGTGTGTGTGTGTGTGTGTGTGTGTGTGTGTGTGTGTGTGTGTGAGTGAGAGTTTGTTTTCATATCCTGTTGCAAGCCTGAGTTTGCTCTAGGATGTTGTGGGGAGCTAAATCTGTTGACACAGTTACTTTTTTTTCCAGACTTATGGGGACCAAAGTCTGGTCCTAATGAGGCTAAACGTCATTTCTGAGCTCCTGGTTAAGGTTAGAGACACACTTTTGGTTAGGCTGTACACAATGAATAGAGGTCAATGCAAAGTCCTAGGAATGATGGCGCTGGCTGTGTGTGTGTGTGTGTGTGTGTGTGTGTGTGTGTGTGTGTGTGTGTGTGTGTGTGTGTGTGTGTGTGTGTGTGTGTGTGTGTTGTGGTCTGCCCATATTGCCAAGGTGACAACATCAGTGATCACATCCATTACTCAGAGATCGGGGGGAGGGACACATCTGCACCCATGACTCACTGAGCTCTTTACCCCACAGTCCAAACTGACACATGGACTCCTAATCAGCCTCTGCTGGGACGTAGGCTTTTGAGCCGTCTTAGGAGCTTCCTGTGTGAATTTCTTACTGAAACGGTGACTGGAGAATAGACTGAGAGCAGGATCATTAATGAACGAGCCAGATGCTATGACTCACGCGCCTCTTGTCTTACATCTCTGTGGGCTCCTGAACCTTGTTGGGTAGATTTCAGTTTCATGAAGGTTTTAAATTTCTATTCTTTATTTCCCACACCCAGTCTTACAAAACACAAACAAAGTGTTGTGATGAATAATGAATTATGATGAATAAACATGATTGGTACTTAAGAAACATGAGGACAGTGAAAGCTAAAACTGTTAGTGCTCAAAAGGCAGAGGAGGACTACTGGAGGTCAAAGGCAGAGAGTATGATTGCTTATGTAAATCATTTGAATGGCTGTGCTAAGGTTCATTTAATGCTGTTTCCATTCACATTTTGTTTTTCATTTGTCTGTTAGAAGCATAAACTGTATATAAAGATGGATGACACGTCTAAACTTCCTCCCACTATCCAGAAATGAAGCCAAAATATCTTGGACACTAACACTGCCATCTTGTGCATTTGGAGCCAGAGTCTGCACAGAACGGATTAGGTGATGGAGCTGCAGTAGCGAGGTTCAACCAGTTATGAGTCAGTCTCAGCTGTCAATCATGACGTTTGACCCTGTTTTTATGGCATCAAATAACAAATTAAAATCAAACTTACCAGAAACACTTGAACAAACATCAGTGTGATAAGAACTACCTAAAATGACCGAAATCCCCCTTGACACGTATTGACTGTTGGATTCAGAACAGACACAGGCCCCAAGTTCTGACACTGGCAGGTTGTGGGAGCAGGGAGCTTCCGATGCTGTTTGACCATCCAACAGGAACTTTATTTGAATCTCACTGATTCCTTTAGCACTGCCAATAACTAACTAATATTTGATATACTGAACATTTTTATTTATGATATTCGATGGATTAATTTGTACTGTATGTTACACTGAATAGAAACTTATTGGTATTGGTCAATTTATTTATAAAGCATTTAACTAAAGACTCAGGTCTTGATTGTCCCATAACTCGTAAAGTACGACTTGTAAAAGGTCAACTTGATAGAAATAAAACAAATATTTATAATCTAAACAAAGAACATTTCTGGTGGAGGCCTTATTAAAAAGCTTAAAGTGCAAGTGTGAACGGACTTACATCATGCCAGACCACATTTGGAGGTAGTCTTGGCCACATGCATTATTTTAGCAGTGTGAAAACGAATGCGTCCTGGGACACATATGAAGGACCTCCTACTCATCTGATGTCCTCTGATCCGCTACAGTTCACTATGAACTGAACCATCTTTTCTCTTATCTGTGACCATAGGCTGATTTGTTTGTAGCCATCGCCAAAATATCAACTCTGACCACGACATCATGACTGATACTTTTCTTAAATTGGTGAAATCTTTCTTCCCTGCAGCTGCAAGAGATTCATTCAGCGCATCCTGACTCCTCTCTCTCTCTCTCTCTCTCTCTCTCTCTCTCTCTCTCTCTCTCTCTCATGCCGACACACAGACACACACACAAACAGACAGACAGACATTGGGCACATCTGGAAACTCAGACTGGGTCAAAACAACATAATTTGGTCCTAACTAACACAAATAATATTCGTGTTAAAATGCATGTAGAGCGGGGAAGTGAGATGCGATCACAAGTGGTCACAGGAGACACGTGTTTGGTGAACACATGTACTTAGCACTGGCCACTTGTGATCGGATCGCTCAGGACAGATGTTAATACCAGGTGTGTACAGGGGCTTTGTGAGCAGAATATAGCAGAATCATTGCCACTTGAAACACCAGGGGAAAAGTTATCTTTCTTATTTTAAGTTATATTCTTTACTAAAAGTCACATCTTATTTCTGATTTTGATTCATCTGCTAAAGAGCCAGTTTCTGTTCTAGTCTCTGGTAGTGTTTCAATGATCTGACAACGGAAACATTTTTTTAAACTCTACACTATACTGAATAGAATAAAAAATAATAGTGTGGATAAATATTGCTCCCATATGAGCTATTTTTGTGAGAAGGTGTATTTGGAAGTGTATTGACTCTAAGTCACAGCTTTGATTTCAAACCAGCATCATTAAAATCATCACACAGTCTTTCTATTACATTTGTACATGTTCTGAACAAGGGAGACATGAAAGTGTCTCTGAAGAAAAGTTGAATGTGCTGAACAGACACCAGTGGACTGTGTGGGATGTGGACACATGAACACACCCTGTTGGTGTTTTGAAGCTGGTTTATGCTGCAGGACAAGACAATGAAATGAGATTTATTTGAGTGCAAAAGTATAAACAAATATTTTATGACCCTGCACCAGCCATGATCTGTATGCAAACTCACACACAGGACACTCGCTGACATAATGAATTCCCTAACTACCTATATTAACCTTAATGCAACCTTTATCTTAGCAGTTACCTAAACCTAATTTTAAACCAAAATACATCCGTACAAACATAGCAAGACATATAAACACAAACACCTAAGTCATTACATCCTGTGCCAATAACATGGTAAGTGAGCTAATTAGGCAACTAGGTTTTCTGCCTAAGCATACAGATGTCTGAACACACACTCACACACACAGCTGGGTGCGTAATGTGCCAGATGCCATTGGCTGAACACACAGTGGGCTGAACAGGAATGGAACCAACTTTAGCTCTGTGGCATCGCAGTAATTGATGGCACCTGTCCTGTCCAAAACTATATTTGAACACAGGGTTTTCTGATGGCCCAGCACGTCTGGGTACAGCCTCTGGAATTCATTGTGCACAGGGAGTGACAAATTAAAACTAAAGAGTGACATGACAGAGAGGCTGTCAAAGATGAATTTTCTGCTTGTGGCTGAGTGAAAATTGGTGGATTCCCAGATTTTGAGTTTTTTTTAAACCTTTATTTCCGGATGCTAATGTACAAAGCAGCCTGGTGAAACTTTATTATATCATGATGTATGATAAACCCATTACTTTAGTATTTAAGCTGTTCAGAAACCTTGTTGGTATGAAGAAGAGTGAAGGACGTCATGAGTTAAGCAGCATTCGGACCAAAAGTACCTCAAACTTTTTTCAGGGAACTAAAAGGTTTCTGTCAATAGTTGTCTACCTGTGTTTCCAAAATGGTCTACAGACCAGGCGAGATGAGCAAATTAGCCAACTGACGTCTTATCAACCAACCGATACCATGAGCTGCTCCACTGCAAGACTATACAACAGTGATAACACTATTTAAATCGAGCAACACAACAACAAGCAGGAGATTCAAAATCATGGTGCTGTTGATCATGATTCACTGCTTTGCAAATGGGATGATTGTGTCAATGTTAAACAAAGACAAGGGCTAGTAAGAAAACAGAGAGAGACAAAGAGACTTGTGGAGGACCCACCAGTATACTTTCCCAACCAATCACCATCAGTCTTAGCTGTCAATCATGATATTTTGCTTCGTTTCTATAGCGTCAAATAATCAGCATCAAATAAACCAACCCTTTCCTTCTGGAACAATTAACACTTAAACATACATCAATCTGATAAATACTACCTTAAATGATAGAAACCATCTGAGGAAATGCTATTAGATGAGAACTTGGGTTTTTATGACCTCTGCTGCAGCCAGTCAACAGAGGTCGATCAAGATGGTTTGGCTTTACTTTTCCAGTCTAGGAGACAACATGCTAACATGCTAACAGTTGCTATGTGAGCATTAAAGTAAAACTGGGGCTGCTCGCAACTTGGTGATTATCTTTCAGCCATTTGTCTAATACTTGTCAAGACATTTCACAGTTTGATATTAACTGCTGAGTGTAACTGGGCTCTTAATTTGACATTAGTCACACATTTTAATGACCCATAGCAAAAGCACATTAGAAGTCTATAAACCGATTATTAGCTTTTGAATAAGTCACAAAGTTTAAGAGCCTCTGTAAATATCAGGTTTATTGGTTTGATACACGAGGGAAGTCTGGGAAAAGTAGTTCTTACATTCTCACCCTTACACTGATCACTATTAAACCCAAGTAAACAAAGCTATTAAAACCTCACTGAATATTTTAATTGAAATATTGCCTCACACTGCTTAGTCGCACATAATCATGAGTACTGTCAGCAACACGCACTCAAGTCAAATTTGGAATGCGTATATGATGGGCCTCGTCAAAAGAAAGAAAAGAAGCTTGTTGGAGAAACTTTACATTTCCTGATGACATATTATGAAACAAAGCATTTCAGTAACTTCTAAGTGTGCTTGATTTATCCTGCCAGACATTCACACAGTGAGAGGAGGAAGATGTTTCTCTTTTTTGTAAGTAGCCATATAAAAGCAAGAGCATCTAAAATGTCAGAGTGAAGTGGAGGAGCAGAGCAATGGGGACAAAATGGAGATTTAAAAAAAGACAAGGCTGGAGAGTTTAAGACAAGTGTGAGGAGGGGGAAGGGGAGGGGGATAAGGGAAGATGATTCAGGAGCTAAAAAAGGAGGGAGGTGGAATGCAGGAGCAAGAGAAAGGAAAGAAAAGGAAAGAAAGAGAAATGAAAATGACTGGAGAGTGGAGGAGGAAGAGACTGAGCTGAAATATTGTGTAAGAACAGATAAGGGGGGAAAGGGTAAATAAAATGGATGGATTGATAGATGAATGGTAAACAGCAGTCTAGGTCAGCATGACCCCTTCCTTGCCATTTTCTTATTTATAATGCAAGTGCACTAATACAAATGTGCCGCACTGTCAATACAAGAAAATGGTCCTGTACAATCTATGAATAAAGGAAACTTTGTGTTGAACTGAAAGTATATAGAAACATCAGGTGGACAAACAAAACCAAAGGCAGAGATGCTTGAAGACTTTGAAGTGCACTTGACTTAATTATCCTTTCATTGTTCTCAATGTGCAGTAGGGACCAATGTATAATATAATACCAACAAGAAGACATGTGACAAAACATCAACACAGAACACTGCTTAAAGAAAACACTGGCAAAATACTATGGTAAACTAGCTGTTGAAATAGAAGACTCTATTACTGATTCCCATTACATAAATGTAGCTCATGGCCAGGACATGAAACTCTTCCAGTGCTTCTTTAGAGGTAGTTTTGTCCTCAGTGGAAATACTGTCTGTTATGTTTCTAGCAGTAATGACACTAAGATTGACCTTTTCATCATTGCTACCAAATCAACAAAAACTGGACACGCAGGTTTGACTTTGGCATCAAGCTCACATGTATGTGTTTGTGGCTTCAACCAAAACAATGCTCGTTCACTTAGAATGGGGTGAGGTCATGCATTGCCAAACAGGCCGGCCTGTATTTTGGATAGCACTTTTCTAGTCTTGCTGACCGCTCAGATTTGCTTTACAGTAAAGTTAACTGCCATTCACATATTCATACAATGCATCTATGGGCAGCACTTCTTTTATAAGGGACAAGTCAGGGTTTGGCATCTTGCCCAAGGACACCAGAGACTGGGATCAAAATGACCGACCTTCTGGTTGGAGGACGAACTACCCTCTCAGCCACAGCCGCCCCAAACAGGATGGTGATTCCATTGTGTTGTGTTGCTTTGCGGTAAGACTTAAGGAAAGCTTAACTTTTCATGGGGCAACAGAGGCACCAGCCAATTTAAACTAGAACTCAAGCGGAGGAGCCAGCTAATCAAATACCATTAATGTTGGTAGTGATGCAGTGTTACATCCTCTACCTTTCGATCTGGGTGCCCCTAACCTGCTGCCACTCCCTGAGTAGTTCACCTCCCCTATATGGTGAAAGGACATACTGTGTGTGTGTGTGTGTGTGTGTGTGTGTGTGTGTGTGTGTGTGTGTGTGTGTTTAGCAGAACCTCACCAGCTGCACCTCATCTGTCATCAAACCTCTTCATATACTCAGTAGGACCACCTCCACGCTGCCAGATCATAGTTTCTGCTACCAGTTAGTGTTGCTACACTTCAAGCCTATTATCTTTACTCATGTTAGCTATTTAGCATTTAGCCCTTGTTGCCTGATCCTGTTCTCCATTACTCTTCCAGCTCCTCCTGATCTGGCTCCGTTCTCTGCTCTCCGTTCCCCACCTGGTTACAAACCTGCTGTTCTGGAACCCAGCATTACACCCCTCACCTTGGATAACCTTTTGGACCTGTCACCTCTACCCCCATTGCTCCTGCCTTGGCCTAAAGCTCCTCGCGACCCCCTACCAGTTCCAGCTCTCCCTAAACTGTAGCTCTTTCTCCCCGTGCCTGGCAATAAATACCTTTCACCTACTCCTGTCTCCATATCTGTGTTTGCACTGGGGTTCACCTGTCCAACGGTCCCACTTAACAGGCAGCTGGTGAACCAGGTGTGTTGTCATCTGGTGGTGGATTTTATTTCCTGTGTACTGGTCTTTGGCATGAAGGGGACAGCTAGCATGGTATGTTAGCATGAAAGCCAACTATGATTGTTGTTGTTTACTATTATTTATCTAGACTGTGGCCATATCGTAAATTTGTCCTGCCACAGAATCTTCATTAACTTTTTTACACTTCTCATAATAACATAAGAGATATGGTAAATGGTCCGTACTTATATAGTGCTTCTCTAGTCTTGATGACAACTCAAAGCACTTTACAGTACAGTTTTTGCCATTGACCCATTCACATACTACATACTATAGGCAGCACTTTTTCTATGAGAACGCAACAGCAGTCAAGCAATCTGGGGTTCGGCATGGGGATGGGGAAGAGTGGGATTGAACCGCCAACCTTGAATATGTCATTGGAACTTTCACATGCCACAAAGTTCAGCAGGCTAATGCATAAGGAACAAGGAAGTTGCTGAGATTGACCCTCATGCACATTTGCCCCTGTTACCGCCATAGATTGAATCTACTCTGTGGGAAACACTGTAACTCTGGACGCCCACCTTCATGCATTAAAGCAGCACATACGCGTGCGTCCTGCATTACTTCAACAAAAAAATAATCATTCATCCATTTCTCCTGGAAAGCAGAACATCCTACACTTACTGTTCCTTTGTTGACAGACGACATAGAACAGCTACATACGAGTTAATTTAACCCTAATCATGACCTGGCAGGCATACAACTAGAGGGAACCATTCTGAAGGTCACGTTAGTCTACTGTTTTTTACCTCAAACTGCCTCCTGAGATGAGGTGGTTCTTAATTCACCTGAAAATAGTTTTGTATGCATTCACACTTTTGACAAGACAGCTGTCTGATGTATGAAGTGAATAAGTATAAATGTGGTCGGACACAGCACAGTCGCTTCACTGAGTGTCACCTCACTCAACCAGCCTAGTCATACATCACAAAAAAGGGAAAAATGTCCTGAGTCTGTGTGGACTGTGAGCCAGAGAGATGTGATTTCACTGTACCCTGCTCAGTTCAGACAGTGAAGGAAAAAAGACACTGCTGGACATACAGGTTCATGGAAGGCTGATTTCAGTGAAGTGCAGAAATGATACAGTAACTAGAGCTAAGAATCACAGATGGAACAAAAACACAAGACTGAAGCTTGATGGGTCAAATAAAACAAGTGTTTCACTTCTAAATCACATCATCTTTCTTTCCTCTGTCTCATCCCTTTGCTTCCTTTGTGTTTTATTTCATAGGCTGTGGTTGCCAAGGTAACAGACATTAATTCATTCGGCCATCGATTCAGTACTCTACTTATTACTGTTTACCTCTGTTTGTGTTACTTACACTGCAGTGTGTGTTTATGTGTGTGTGTGTGTGTGCGTGAAATAATGTGTGCTTGCAACGTTCGTCAACTTTTATTAGTGTCCACTTTCTTATTTGTTATCTTCTTTTTAGTTTGTGCAGGTAGACTTTTCAAGAATGTGTGTGTGTGGGGGTGTTAGTGTTTGTGTGTGTGTGTGTGTGTGTTTCATTGTTTGCAGGAAAGAAACTTGAGAGAGAGAGAGAGAGAGAGAGAGAGAGAGAGAGAGAGAGAGAGAGAGAGAGAGAGAGAGAGAGAGAGAGAGAGAGTGAGTGAGGGATGACAAGAGGAATAGAGTAGGACATAGAATATTTAGGATCTACACCCAAACACGTAAATGTATGCGTACACACATCTTGCTCACTCATAGAGTCACACTATTTCACTGCACATGTACAGTGTATGTGGAGGGATCCACATACACATACTCTGCTCTCACTCCTCTCACACACCTGACTTCATTATGTGTGCTCTGTGTTCGGGAAGTCAGCAGCAGCAGGAACCATGGTAACAAGTCGACTGTTGAGATTCACAGCCACTTCACACCAACGCATCATTAATGTCATTTAACTCGCCCCTCGCTGACACTCTCTATCTCCCCGTCTGTTTTCTTCTTTAACCCCCCGCCCCCTCTTCGTCTCTCCCCCTTTTTTCTAACCCCTCCACCTCCACCTTCTTTCTACTTTCACCTCCCCCCATTCCTCCTCCTCCCACACTTGGCTTCTCTCTCTCACCCATCTGTCTCACGCTATCTCTCCCCCTGAGTCAGGTTTCTTAAACAGGGCTTTGCTGATGACTCACAATACCTGGTTCCTCCCCAAGTGAGAGAGAGAGAGAGAGAGAGAGAGAGAGAGAGAGAGAGAGAGAGAGAGAGAGAGAGAGAGATTGTATGTGCATTCAGGCTACATCTTCCTCCATGCAACGCAGTGGCAATGTGCAGCTGTATTGGAGCCACAATGCAGGTTAATCACTGACATTTATACATTTATTTTACGTTGTGCGTCAAATATCGAGTGCAACACTTCCACTGCAACGCATGAAAAGACTGAGTATCCATTCAGCACAGTCCGTGGAATCTCTGATTCACATGTTTTATGCATTGGACTGCATTTCTGCAGAGCTCCTGCACTCCTCTGACTGAAGATATTCCACCTCTCCAAACATCGACTCTGTGTTACGACATTTCATTAATGGGTGAGACGGAAAACACAGACAGAAACTCGCTGATGCTCAGTGTGAACATGAGATTCAAGTACTATAAGAGTAGTAATGGTCTGTATATGATATATCAATGAACTCAATTTCCTGGACAGATTCTTGGTTGAAAGTCTACACTTAAGTGAGAAAATACACTTTTTAACACCAGCAGATATCAAATATTAAAAAAATAAGTGATTGCATTTCCATCAGATTTCTTAAGATGCTTTAGTTTAAGTCTTTACCAACATAATACATCCTCTACATGCTTCCATAGAACACGACAAAAGTTTCTCTGATGAGAGAGAAAGAGAGAAGACAAAAAGGAAGTAGAGGCAGTGCAGAAATTGAAAAATGGAGCGACACTGCCATCTGCTGCTGGCAAGCGGTACAGCATGTGTCGACCAGTGAGTGTCTCCTGTTTGTGTCCTTGGTGGATTTCCTGATGTTTTTGTCAGAGAGGTGGGCAGCGAGACAAGTGATTCTCTCGTGTACAACATTGTCTTACAGAAAGTTAGACACCAGGTGTAGCTTCAAATGCTTTTAGTTACAGTTTTTCTCGATTGCTTAAGCACGATTTTTAAAACAGGGCCCGGTTTTTCAAAACACTACACACAATTAGCACAACCACACACTGAATTAGCAGAACACCTCAGATCCTTTGCAAAATGAAACACTCTTGTAAAAACTATACAAAACCATATTTAGTTACCATATGAAACACACACGTTTCATATGACTTAATTCTGTTTGAACCAGTTACACACTGCTGTTGCTAACCTAAAACACGTTTAGCAATTCTACTTCTCAATGATTAGAGTACTGTAAGTGAAGTACACAGAGAAAGTGCAAATATACAATAAATTCACCAAACACTACACAAGACCAATGCTGCAGACTGATGAAATTATAATTTATTTGTCTCCATATACCCAAATCAGTCAACATGTCAACATGGAGAATCACAACAAAACATGTCCCAGTTTTCACGCTACTACAGTCGTGTGCATAACACTGTAAGCTCAGCAAATATCAGACAAACAGACAATTCTGTATCCAGTACAGGTTACAATGACAGATTTCACTGTATATCTGCTAAGATTTGGCTGAACTCTTAGTCCAGCCTCCCTCAGCGTCAATCCGTGGTTCACGACATGGTCAACTAGTGTTGCGCGAATTTCATTTGATAAATTTGGTCCTCTTCTTCTTTGAGCACCTTCTCCTCCTGCTTCAGGTCTTCCTCTTCCTCTTCCTCTTCCTCTACCTCTTCCTCCACCTCCACCTCTACCTCCACCTCGGCCTCTGGCACGGCTTCCGCCTCTTCCTCTTCCTCCTTCTCCTCCTCCGTGGATTCCCCCTCTCACCCTCACTCTTCTTCTTCTTCTGACTCCTTCCATTTTGGTTGAAGACAGGTGAACTCACCTGCTGCATTTGTATAGTGCTTAAACCTGATTGGTGTGTCTACAATTAAGCAAACATGTGTTTGCACACCTGATGGCTGTGTTGAACCAATTGGCTCATAGGGGGGGTCATTTGACAGTCAGTGCTTTGGAATTGCAAGGAAGTGACATCTTGATATACTTCAGTGTCTAATGTATACAAGTGTGTTTAGTGTTTTGCAAATACTGTGTGTATTGTTTTGCAAAAAGTGTGAACCTGACATTGTGCTTATAGTGGTGCAAATCTGGGCCGATGTTTTGCTCCTTGAGTGTAAGGTTTTGATAATTGTGTAATATTTTTGATTTTAGTGTTTATGCAATCGAAAAAAAATGTAATTTCATTCCAAAATTAAAGCTGCAAACTGCACATCAGGGGGTGGTGTAGATGCTGTGCTGTTACCGTGGAAACACATGATTCACAAAGGAGCAGACTGTGTTGTGTGAATGGATGAAGGTGTTGCACATGGATTTTACTTCCTAAATAATAATGATTTGTACAAGGAGAATACAATGCTTTGTAACAATTTAACTAGAATTGCAGTTGTCTCTACCACACGTGAGCTTGCAACACAAACACTGGACTTAAAGAAACTGCTGTGCACTCACAGTGGCAATATAATGGTTATATAGGAATGCAAGGAAATGCAAATAAATCTTAGTTTATCGTGTCAGCGTGCTAACATTTGCTAATTGCTACGGCTGAGGCTGATGGGAATCTTACACCAGGTTTGTAGAATTTAGTTAAAAATCAAAGTTCTGTACGGGCTAAACAATAATGTGAATCTGATGGAGGTTGATGAAAGAATTACTCTGCACCTAAGTGAACATTCATTTCCAAACCAATGCACCACATGTCATGACAATCCTCATTTGTTATGATGTGCACATTATCAAAACTTTTTGATGAGGAGATAACAGAGGCAAAAGAGTCAGAGAGAGAACTGATGTGTGGGTTTGAGGTAAACATCCAGACACTGTATTACTCAAACAGTGCACGCACATGCACACGCACACGCACACACACACACACACACACACACACACACACACACACACACACACACACACACACACACACACACAGAGAGGAACACTGTCCTCTGCTGGAAGGTAGTGGTATATACAAAGCTGTTAGGGGAGGTAATCAAGACATTTTGCCTAAATCCATCAAATTTTATCATGTTTTGCTAGACCAGATGTGTGAGCAAAGTTATATAAGTCTGTAAGCATGTTTAGACCTTCAAATATTTGTTGAAAGACAGAAAGTTCTTTGCTCAGACCTAATAATCCAGTAAGTGTGGGCTTCTGTTGTAACCAAAAATCTATAAACATAAACTGGCCAATGCTTTTATATCTCAAAAATGTCCTGGTTGTATCATTCAAAATCTTTTTATTTAGAATAGATCATTAGAAATATCTAAAGCCATCAGCTTCTATGATATAACATTTCAACACTGTGTGGTACCAACTTTTTGCACTTGGCTGTTACTTTGAAACCCACCTTGCCCAAAAAATAACTTAATAAAGAAGTAAATGAAAATTTCATGTTAAAATGAAAAATGTGAAGCACAAAACATCTAACATGACGTGACGAGGAACAATGCATACATTTAAACAACTTATCCTCCCTCCTCTCTTCGCCACGATGCCACAGTTTGAAACAAAATCAAAATATCACAGCATTGAATATATACAACTGTGCTCCATACTCACAATCACAATCCACTTTACCTGGTGTTCAAACCAGGTAACGTGGCATTTACCCAGAGATTCCTGAACGCTCCAGTGTTAATTTGTGCTGAATGGTTTCAGCTAATTTATTTAAAAATTGTTTGTGAATGTGCACCAGTCAAGTTTTATATCAACTTCCGTGATCAGGGCTCTGAGCCTGGAAACCAGACCAATCAGTGAGCTGATGTTAATTCACTGTCACAGATGGGTCTGGCCCCGCTCCCATTCAGACTGATTTCCATCTGTCCTCAGACAGGTCGGGCCAATCACATTTACTGATTCAAATGGGGCCAGTGTAAGGTATTTCCATGTGGCTGCAGCTGATGTGGAGAGATCTGTTGAATTTGTAATTTACATCTTATATTTGCAATTACATCAAATTACCAAACTACAATCTTTAGCAGCAACACAAAAAAAAGCACATAGTCCACAGGGATTGGGACAAAATGATCGAAAGGAGCCCAGCACTGATATTTGTTCAAGTTAATCCATCAACCCTCCATGTGTAAATGGTATCGGAGTCTAACAAGTCTCCAAATCTGTGTTTTGGTTCAGCCATTGTTTTTTCGGCAAAAATGTCCCTCTGTATGTGTTAGTCTTTATAAGGCAGACTTTGTAAAGATGTCTCTGACAAATCCACCTTTTTTCCACATGGTTGATTTTCATGAACTAGGGAGAGATGACAAAGTTTCAGGAAAAATACAGAAATTACTGAAAAGGTTTTTCTCCAGGATGCATGAGAGTAGGCAAAAGTTTTCCAAAATTTGAATTAAGAACATTTTACATCAGCTTCATTAGAAAAGGATGTGGCTGAAGAAAAACCAGCAGCTGCTTCTCTTGACAAGCTGGTGTTTAAGAAAACCAGCCGACGGCACCGCTCTCCAGAGGAATCAAACTCTGGTCGAACTCCGCTGAAGTCATACTGAGGGTGGAGAGTCTGCCATTCGAGCCCAGAAGCAGCTGAGGAGGAGTTTAAAACATTGTGAGAACCAACCGAGAGAAGCAGGTGGAAACTTTTGAAAATAAAGGACATCCAGGAGCTGTGGGAGAAGATCACTGAGCTTCAGCAGAAACATTTAAACGCTTTTGAGTTGCAGGTAGAGAAACTACAGCTGGAGATTAGAGCTGAAGACCAGTAGCTGCAGGTCTCATAGAAGAAACCAACAGCAGCATGAGTTGACTGATCGATATCACACCCGATCAGTCCCTGAAACAGTAGAGCTCAGTCTTTGTCTCAAACATGACAGTGAGGCGAAGCTCACAGAAATCCAGGGGATCAAATTCTTTGGCTGTGGTGCTCATTAGTGATTTCACATACAATATTTCTCTTGGTTAGTGACTGTGGTCAATACATTTAATAGTTCTATAAGCTCTATGACTTTAGTATTCTTAAAATATTCCTTAAAATAAGCAACCTGTATCAATATTTGAACATAAAAAGATGCATGATGTTGAAAGCCTTTCTGACCTGTGTTAACCAGAGAAATTAAGCTGTAATTCCGCGTTTGAACACTAGATGGTAAAAGTGAGCGATTACTGCAGAAGTTGCAGGAGGATCCAAGTTAATCACATTGTTTTCTGAATAGTTGCCCTCATTGTGGCTCGTAAATAATATAGAAATGAAGAATCAACATGCTTTGTAAACATAGACTATAATTCTAAATTATATCTAAATTTAATCATCTGGTGTCACTGAAAAGAACAACAGTTTTACGAGAAGAGGTTCATTTATTTTCTTTTCAGTGACACCAGATGATTAAATTTAGATCTGATTACTGTTTTATTAGGTGAATTAGCAGCAAGGGAGGATTTACAATTTAATCATGAACAGAATGATTTTTGTTTCTTTTAGTATCTGAAGAACTGTTAGAGAAGCCTGAGTAGAGACTATTTGAGATGACTGTCGTGACTGTTTGTGGTCATTAAACCAAAACAAGAGAAGTGTAGTGAAGAAGACGTGGATACAAAGGATCTTGTGAAATAGAGCAAAATAGAAGACACCCCACACTAGGGACGGAGTGTTTATGATGACAAATGGCATGCGGTTAGCAGTCGTCAAGGCAACCGACCAGCCATCCACCGAGGCCTCTGAGACAGGAAGTAAAGAGAGAACTGAAAACAGCAACTGAAACCGAAACAGCAGTTGGTGCTCTGGTTGAACTGAAAGAGCTGTACGTGCGAGTATTAGCGTGTGTTTGTGTGCGTCTGCAACAAGGGAACATCTGCTGCTCTGACAAAAAGATCTCACACACAGGCAGTATTTTCCACTTAGCACATATACCGCTTGATATTTTTGTGCAGATGTTACATGGACTAATTTGAACTACCTCAGAGCAGTGATGTGTTTTTTCCAGAACGCACAGACAACATGACCTCAACGTGGAGGACTTTGTTTTTACTGGACATTTTTATCTCAACACTAACAGATAGGCCAGCTCTCTCAGTCTCCCACATCCCATAAACCTGGACTCTGAACTTTATGAGTGCACAAGATAAACCTCTAACCACCATCTACAATCTTTCCACAATGCATAAAACACATTAAACTCATCTGAATAAATACAAAAAACGGTCTTTATTCAGATTTACATGTTGATCCACATGTAGTTTTCATGTTTGCAGAATAAACAGTGATGACACATTGTGGGTCCAGTTTCTATTAGCTGGGCAGTTACCTGTGTTGCTTAACCTTGGGAGTTGAATGGTGATATTGTTTTTATCATACGTGCAAAGTGCCGACAGTGAGACACACCTCAGTTTTAAAAGTAAAAGTAAGCAATCTCATAAAGTAGAGGCAGGTTAGAAAGATCAGACAACCTCATGACAAATAACAGTATCACTACCCACTTTCCCCTGCTAACGTTTGGCTGCAATGACGTCCCTTTAGCATAGACAGAAACAGAAATAGGCTCCAGGTTTAAGTGCACTTCAGTTGTTCCATGACAACTTCTTTAAAAGTGTCCACGGTCAGGCTTGTGAAGGCAGAAGGATCTGAACGTTTAATTATCAGAAACGCCATCATTAATTACAACACGTCGATTTCAAGTCAGCTCATGCTTCAATGTTGAAATCACTACAATTTTAATTTAACACATTTTTGCTGGTGCAAAGGCCTAATATGAACTATACCATTTGCATGCAATGAAACAACAATTTTGGCTCCTTTAGCAACTATGTTTACATGGACACCAATAATCCGACTATCTACCTTAATCTGAATAAAATATTTGTTTACACAATTTGCCAACAGAATATCCCATTCATATTCCTGTGTGTATATACACATGTTAATTGTTTATTAATATTATTATTATTATTATTCAGGTTAAGGTAATCAGAGAATGCTGTTTACATGACAGTGTCTTCCTTGGACTATTGTCTTAATCACATTACTATCAGAATATTGGTTTCCAAGTAAACATAGTCAAAGAAAAGCGTCTGATTTGGTCATAATGACATGGTTGTAAAAATACAGCACTCAAAGAGGCTGTGAGCAGAAGAACAAAAATCACTGAAGAAGATTGAGGAGCATTTCTAAGTACTATGAAGTGTTCCATTATCTTTCAATATGTGATGCAAGTTGGGGAAAAAAAAAAAACATGTTGAAGAAACATTTGGAAAAGCGACATCTATTCCACATCTGCTGTCAAGTAAACCCATACGCCTTAGATTGAATGAGAACCTTAAATAATTTCACCATGACGGTAATGTGCGTCCAGTGTCAAAATCTACAGGGGTTTGGTTCACAAACATGGCAGCATCCTGTTTATCCTCAAGAGCTGGGGCTTGGCTGAAAGCAGCCTGGGAATGAAGTCTGCGCTTTAGCCTGCTAGCTGCTAACACACCAGTAGCTTTCTGATTCACTCAGCGTAGTTCAGAACACAGGGAGACATGACTCTCAGAAGATGGAATATGAACATTTCATAACCTACTTCTTCTTGGTTAATTATATTTTGCCAAATAATACTGAGACCACCAAGCTTGCTTCTTTACAGGCATGAGAAACAATCAATCAAAGGAAAGAAGATCTTCCTTTGATGCTCAAGTTTATCATTCTGTGCATACACTTCAATATAATGTCTTTCTTTGTGTTGAGATTTACAGATTGTGAAAATTTGTGCTTAACATAGTGATGCTTGCACTGCGACAACTGAGCATCAGAATCGACTGAGGTTTTGGGCTGTTAGCAGACTAAAGCATAGATCATTTGTATCCATCCACACACCTTCAATACCATTTCCCCAACACACACACACACACACACACACACCAGTGCTGTCCATAAGGTGCAGAAGCAGTTTGCAGGCATACATACATATGAGCTATGTACATTATTAACACCAGGAGGCAGGAGAGAGCGGAAGAAATCCATTGTTCACAGTCTTGTCAGTCCGTCTGTCAGCATGTCTGTCGTTCATCTTGTCAGTTCATCTCTCTGTTTAGGCGGGCACGTTTACCTGAGGTTTCCAGACTTACAAGTTCGCGCGCACACGCACGCACGCACGCACGCACGCACACACACACACACACACACACACACACACACACACACACACACACACACACACACACACACACACACACACACACACACACACACACACACACACACACACACACACACACACACACACACACACACACACACACACACACACACACACACCTGCTTGCATGGGGCAATTCGGGGCATATCAATGATTGTCATGATTGTCAACAACGTGCCTCTGATTCTTCTTGTGACTTGCTGCTAGTGGAGCTGGTTTGCCGACAGAGACTTTAACTTCCTCATAACATTTGTTTTTTTTGGTTCCTCTGTTATCAACAGTTTGCTTCTAGGTTTACGTAATCTTTGTTCCATCCATGTGTCTCAGTAAATCATTTTAGACAATGTTTCCTGCTCAAGGTTCAACTCTTTTGAAATAGTAAGTAAATGGTTCTCTTCCCATTTATGGTGCAATAAAAAATGAAGACATAAAAGAGGATGTTTGTGCACACATAGACATTGAGAACTGGGAAACAAAACAGTGACATCAAAACATTTTGTTTTGTAACGGGTTCTAATACTTAACCGGTAAGTAATTTTGAATTAAATATGGTACAATTAGGTAGTTTCATAATCAAAATAAGTTTTACATAAAATAACATCCTCCTGTGATGAACTACTAGGGACTATTTGACATAGGAACTGAATGTTTGGGTTGACTGGAGGCTGTTAACAGCTTAAAAAAAACAAAAGTTTATTAATATGAAAACCTGGTCACAGCAGACTATGCATCTACAAAAGATATTTTTTACTCATAAAATCCATCTTAAGAAATTATGTAAAAGTGCTAAATCTTCTCTTCACTAACCATAGTGTTCTAAAGTGTTGACAACAAGCTGCAGGGAAAATGATCTACCTGTGACACATGGATGATCAAGACTAAATATATTCCAGAACAAATGTGAACACACATCCCACATATACAACTCTAGATTCACGATTGCCGGCGTGTACATTCCACGTGTTCATACATTTTAACCTGGACACGGATTGTTCACAAACCCTTGCAGACATGGGAACTTGATGAAATTTACACAAACTGTCGCAGCCGTACAGATGCAGAAAGTTTTAAAGACTTCAATGTTCCTCAATTAGTGAGCAAGTCAAGCCCCGGAGAATATCATTAAAACCAGTCAGCAATTTTTCCAATCAAAAGGAAAACTCAGGGGACTAATGTCCCACACAGAAGCTACAATCAAAATCACAGATTTGGTAGTTTGGCCTTTGAGGCACCACGTGGCCCTGATGAAGAAAAACAACATTCTCTGTCATTCCTATGCTCTGACAACAGCTAGGATACCCCCCTTCTGGGGTCAGGAAGAGGTAACGTCGGAGGTTTTCATTATGACACTTGCGCGCATCTCATGGGTGTGGCTGGTCCCCGGAGACGCAAGAGAGTTCTGGGTGTAGGCCGACGTCCAGCCGTCCGTGTGGTAGCTGATGAGTGGGTCTGGGTCCCGCATGCTGGTGACCCTGAAGTTCGGCTTGTTGGCGGTGACAAAAGTGGCCATGCTGGGAAGAGAACATGTGGGAACTCTGACGACTGATGTGCTATAGTCCCGCCTCCAGACTGCACTGATACCCTTTTAAAAATAGGAGAGATCATGAATCTCCAGCTGGACACATTTGAAATTGTGTGAACTATCATTCAGCAAGACAACATTCCATTTCACCGATACACAGATGATACACAATTATACCTCATTTAAACCACATAAGCTAAACAATCTAAGCACACGTCATAGCTGTTTATCATATATCAAGGACTGAATGGCAGCAAACTTCATTCGATTTAAAAAATGTATATGTGGCCCAGAGCATCAAAATGTACAGATACAATCTTCCATTGGTTTACTTAGTCCAAATGTTGAGTTTGTGGCAAATAACCTTAGGGTAACATTTTACACCTTTGTATTTTTTGAGCAAGATAAGATTACATTATTATTTAATATTGTGCTGGATTACACTGAAAAATTAAACACCAAAACCTATTACCACTGATAAGTAGCAGTATTGGTGTGTGTGTATTCACTGTGGGTACAATGTACGACAAAAGATCAACCTTAGATCAGTCTGTTAATATTTGACAGTCGTAGTTCCTGACAAGGCCCTCCCACACACACCCTGTTTTACAGTGAGGTTGAAACAGGTGAAAACCTGTTTATCTAAAGATCATAGCAGGTAATCATTTTATCATCACTCTG
Source organism: Hippoglossus hippoglossus (assembly GCF_009819705.1). Classification (NCBI taxonomy): domain Eukaryota; kingdom Metazoa; phylum Chordata; class Actinopteri; order Pleuronectiformes; family Pleuronectidae; genus Hippoglossus; species Hippoglossus hippoglossus. The sequence goes on from NC_047160.1 coordinate 5,733,638, forward strand.
TCCTTTGTGTATTTGATTGTGTATGATGGGAGACTCACCTCTTTGGTATCTTCTGTGTCACTGTCTGTGTCACTGCCTGTAGAAATAAACACACATACAGAGTTGCAGTAATAAAACAGTACTCAGGAAATATATCAGAGACAAAGAGGGCAAGAGAAAGAGGAGGAATTCCAGCAAATCTTGACTTAAATTGGGAAACCATATTAACATGGCTGGTACCTAGCATGGCACTTTTCTACTGTCTAAACAAAAATGCCTGCACACTAAATGTATAATTAATGTGAAAATCAGCTAAATAAACCTGCTTAACAAATAAACAAAAGAGAAGAAGAGAGAAGCCAGACAACGACAACGATTGAGTAAGAGATCAAAAAAGGGTCAAATGTACAGAGAGGTAGGAGGGATGGAAAATATAAGAGAAAACTTAGTCTTAATGAGTGGTTAGTGAGAAAAGGTGGATACACAGAGAGGTGAGATAAACTAATGAATACAAGATTTGGAAGAAAAACTAATATCACTATTAACACCTTTCAGTCTTTATGGTTATGGGTCTATTTGAGAGGAGAAATCTTATTTTCAAAATGACACTACAATATAGAACTTTTTTAGTCTCCAGTGTAATTATTTCCAAGATAAATTATTAAAAACTTTACTCTTTTATTTCAATATGGCAGAGTGCATTCTGCTGTTCCAACTTTTCAGTTCAAACGCAGCTTCAAAGAGTCTGATTAAAACACTGTTATCTGCCACAATAATTGCTGTTAACAGTGGTTTCTTTTTTCCACACTTGGTTTGCCCACAATTTTCTGCGCTTCAGATAAGATCTGCTGACATTGATAAAGAAGCCACTTTATTTTAGTTGGATTGTGTAACAACAGGTGATGTAATGACGTCAGATTATTGGGTCACCAGCTGAACCACTTTTTTGCAGTTTAAAAAAAAAAATAAAACCACTTGCCTACATCAAATGCATTGAGCTTGACAGCCAACTGAAGCTTTATGTATAAACATTATACTATTAATATAAAGATGTGCACTTGATGCTGCTGTGGTCAAAATGGTGGTTCTGAAAAAGCACAACAGTGTAACCTGTTTATGCAAATTCTGGTAATAAAATGTGGTGTTTTGTGTGTGTGTGTGTGTGTGTGTGTGTGTGTGTGTGTGTGTGTGTGTGTGTGTGTGTGTGTGTGGTCTCACCGCAGCATGAAGACACAGGGGAGATTTGGAGCGGGTACGAGTGGGAGGAGCTAACTGTTTGCTCCTCATTCTCAGTGGTTACTTCAATTGTCTGACAGACGAATGGCAGCTGCTCACTCGTGATCACGTGGTCTTCCACTGAGCTGTGAATGGCTATGAATGGTAACAGAGGTTATGTTATAATAAACTGAACACGCATGCACACTCTGATCCGACTCTGTAAATGATCTACTGATAAAATGACAATAACATATAGAATCTATCCACTGCTGTAAGACAAAGAGTTGTGATATTTATTTCCACAACATCTATTCTGAGACAAGTTTATTTATTCTACTCTGACTGAGAGCACAACCTGTGCACCACAATCTTAGGGCTCATCAAGGCCTCATGTCAAACAGACAGCTGAACACAGTTCAAACGAATGGTTTAACACAGAATCAAGTAGATACTTCGTGGAAGATTTATTTAACACACAATATATGTCTATTCAAGACAACACCAGACATTACACTTCAATAACCTACATGCCGGTTTTAGGACTTTGCTCATTCACCACTGTAACTACTCTGCTGTGGATATATACGGAAAGATCCCTGTGCAATTAATGGCATTTTTTTCTTTATTGATTTTGTGGCAACTTAAATTTCAATGCACAAAAACTTAAAACGGACCCAATTCTCCGGAGATTCTCCGTAGGAACTGTCTGAAATGGCTATAGTAATCATAGTAAAAAGAAGACACTGGTGTCGTACCTGAGGCACTGTCCATCACTGTTGACTCTAGGGGTTCCTGCTTGACCTCTTCCTGTTTGGAATAGTCGATAGGTCCAGCATGAGCTTGGAGAAGAATTCTGTCTGGAAACGGAGAAGGTACCTGAGGGTGAGAAGAACAAAAAAAAACTGTAAAAGGTTGATTATGGAAGACTGATTTGGTCAAATGTACCATATCATACCACTGTGTGTGGAAAAGGGTCTATTAAATTAGAGCCTGACCGATTTATCGGTGGGCTGATACTTTCACAGATATATCTATGTTTATGTTGATGATATACAGAATAAACAATGCAGATCAGATGTACGTTAATGTTTATATTTAAGTACAGAAAATATGCTATTTTACTTAATTTAAGTTATATATATATGTGTCTGTTATTTTCATTTATTTATTTAAGTTTATGGTTAAGCAGTAAAATGTCAAGCCTCAATTACCTTTCTTTGTCATAAGGGTTTGATAAGGACATCTTAAATATATTTGAGAGAACAAGAAGTGTTTTTACACCCTAATATCAGTATGGGCATTGGCCCCCCAAACATCCCTAATGGGGGGCTCCATATCATAGTCATCAATCTGCCATCAACAACTGTATCAACACTTAAAAACATAAATAAAAACATGTTATTCAAACTTCTACACAAACAAAGAAGCTCAGTCAATGTTTACATGTCCATTTAACTATAATATACTCTGTTATATATATATATATATAAAATATTGTTAAGCTTATTCATTCATTACATTTGAACTGTGATAGTGATAAAGTCCAATAAGACAATTCAGTAGCTTTGACATGAATATCTATAAAACTATAAGAATAACAACAAATAACATCTAGTGCCAAGTAAGACCTGGATACAAACTGTTATCCAGAGCATTTCATAAATTAAACTGAGCCAACAATACAACACCAACCAGTCGAATATCATCAAAGCATTCATGTTCATTACTCTGTACATCATAAGTCCACGTCCTTCCGTTTATTTATATTCAATACTCTGAGCCGTTTGAGAGGTTGTTGTTGGAAGTTAGCATTTCTGTCACAGATTTTTGATATGGTCGTGAATATTTATGTACTTTTGATAAGTTATGTAAAAATTAATGTTCTTCAAAGTAAAATACAGTATAAGTACAGTTAATCAATGATTGTAGATTATATTTCTAATTTGATGTATGTTCTCTAGTACTTTCTGTTAATTTGATCATTTTATTATATAAAATGGAACTAGTAGCTATTGGTTTTACTTTGAATTGCTTAAACATGTGCATTACAGAGAAACAGAGGCAGATGGAGAAGGAGCACTCTCTGCCAAAACTCTGTGTGATGTGGGAACTGGAGCTGGAGCTGATTGTTCACATTAGATACTGAGGCAATCTGCCACCTCTGCTCCGACTTTCAGAAATCATTTGATCTGCTTTGATACAAAAGCAACATTTCTGGGTAAAGTAAATATTCCTATGATGCCTAATGTCACCAGACCAGTTCCCGCAAGTTACAGTTAAATTGCAAAGACTGGGTGTGAAATCAGAAACTTTTCTTCCGTGGTGTTTGTATTCCCTATCATGCGTCTGCTCCTCTGCAATGCGGCTGCTCATGGTCACCATAATCCAAATATTAAATGGTTCTGAAAAGGTTATTTTAAAGTGTGGAGAGACCTGATAAAGACAGTTTTGTGTCATTTAGATAAAAGCTGCCTTATCCTGCAAGTGTTGTTGTTTTCATGTGTGAGGAGGGAAATTATCTGTTTATCTACCTCTTTATTTTCCTTGGGCCTCCCCTCTTTGTCGGACTTCTTCTTTCCTAAATAGACAAACACACAGAAAGACATAGATTATAAAGATCGTTTTTTAAAAACCAAAGTTTACAACTGGTCTTGAATGTCTTTAATCAGTGAATATGGAATTAATAGTAAGTACATTTTAAGAGAGAATGGTAACTTTAACCAAACCAGGTTTAGGAAGGGAAGCTGCACTCACCTTTCTTCATACTTCTCTCTGTGGAGGAGAGCATCTTATAAACTCTGAAGGCGTTAGTTCCCTTCTTGATACTTTTATCCTTCACTTCCTCGATGTCTGGCAGACTGTTCATGGCACAGCGGAAATTAGCCTTCCATGTCTTTGGGTCCGGACGGTCTATGCCTGGCTGGTATTTACCTGAGCAAAAACACAAACACAAATAGGATTATTCTGATTATTCTTATTACAGAGATGCTTTTTTGGTACAGTTGGCTAATATCATGAGGAGGACATTGCCACTTTTCAGGCAGTTTTACATGAATCCATGATACCAGTATGTATGGTACATTATGGGAACCAGTTTTAAACTATTCAGTTAAAAGCATTATTTCTCATTTCTTAAATGCCCTATCAATTCATTCATTGGTCATCAAACTAAGTGGGTGCTCATTTTAAATACTTTATGCAGAGAAATTAAAATGAAAATTATTTCATCATACTGCTAATTTCCATACAAAAATATGAATTAATAATTTCTCTATTCATTCTCATCTTTTTGAATCTTTCTTTCAACATAGGGACATCCTTCTGACAAGAATTTATCTAAGTTTCAATATATTATATTTTTTCTCCTGATGTGATAAGGAGGTGTGTGAATTCCTGTTCTTACAGAAACCCTGTGCACTTCCTTACAAAGACCCAATACCTGAAAGTCCTGTGGTCTAATTGAATGGGACAATCCAGGACAACGTGATTTCTTACTTGAAAACAGGATGCAAATCGAGCGTTTCTGTCATTTGAAACAGAACTGGTGCAGTGGACATGAAAATAAAAGCCACTAAAAAGCAGAAGCAGTGTCTTTAGGTAAATCTGTGTATTACCAGTGTGTATGGCCCATTTCATGAAGAGCGGTGCATCTTTCTCCAGGTCCCAGCCATGGCGCGCAGCATGCATCCACGGGATCTGGAAGATTCTCTTTTCCTGAAAACATTTACATATGCTCAGGTCTTGATTCAGTTTTTCCGCTAGTAACATTTCTGCATGGTGGATCACCACACCAAAATGCAAAAGTGCAACTCCAACTATTCCTTGGTTGCACCAGTGTGCCAAACATTTAGCTGGTGAGTTGTGTCGCTTCTCTCATCTCCCCCCTTTCAGTCTGAGAGCAGAGTTTAATCTCACACACCGAGGCCCCGGGCTGACCCGACCCCACCCCACTCACACTCACACACACACACACACACACACACACACACACACTCACACTCACACTCACAGACGGACAGACAGTGTTACAGTGAAGTGGAGATAAGGAGAGAACATTAATGTGAACGAAGGAGTTTGTCTAATTAGTTTAAAACAGTGGCAACAAAAAGTGTGATAACAGGGTTTCCACTATGGACCACTGCTGTAAAATGATTAGCCCCACTGATTCAGGACCCGAGCAGAAGCCGCGGTTGGTTTGTACCGTGTCGGAGTCTCTGTCTGGGTGTCCTACATCCACACTCCTGCTGACATGTACTCACTTTAGTTCTTTATAAACAGTTCTAAGAGTTATTATTAACTTATCTTATTAAGTTTTTAAGACCTGAACAATACTGAAGTTTACTTGGTGTTGGTTTGATTCACTCCAGAGTTTATAGGGCACAAATTTAAACACATTGAAAGAAAGCCAAATATGTTGTGTGTACGCATTTCACCTGCTACAAACAACATGAGACGCCCACAGTGTTAAAGTGGCTGGAACGATCTGGATTAATAATTCGACACAATCGATTAATAACTAAATTCATGTGATCGCCAGGTTGTGTGTGAAGAGTGACAAAGATGAGCAGACAGACAGACACACACACAATCCTAAAGGAAATGCCGGAATACTAACCTAATACAACACAAAGCTAAAATCTCATCTAAATCATAACCATCCCATCCAGTTTACTGAGCTGGCATCATATATTCTGAGGCAAATGTTTAATATTTAATCAAGAGCCAGAGTCCATTTTCTTATTGTTTTGGTTTTGTGTGGTTTATTTCATTAATGTTTTATTTATTCAGGATATTTTACTATTTTTAATTCTAATTCAAATGCCAGACTGTATATTCTTAAAATTTTGTATTTCATTGCTCTTTGAAAGGGTGTACTTGCATGATTATGCTATAATATCATTATATCAGTGGTATAAAATGGTTTCACAATGATGACAATAATATAATTTATCGCAATCATTTCTGGAACAATATATTGTCCAACAAAATGTGTTATTGTGACTGGCCTACCTTAATATTTTTAATAATGCACCAAGTGAGACGTTTCCTTGCACAGTTTAAAGCATAAGTGATCTGAGAATTCCTTTCATATACAAGCAAAATTGGTATTAGATACAATAAAATATCATTAACTGAATCGATGTGTATATATATGTACATGTACAGCAACCCCCCCCCTTAACAACAAAAAAACACATTGCCCCCACGCCAAACCCTCTTGATCCACAGTAAACACTGGGATTTATAGTGTGTGTGTGTGTGTGTGTGTGTGTGTGTGTGTGTGTGTGTGTGTGTGTGTGTGTGTGTGTGTGTGTGTGTGTGTGTGTGCTCACTTACCTTATTAACCCATTTCAGTCCTGGTATCTGAGATGAGTTTATTTGTTCCTCCAGCCACGGTCGCATCCTCATCCTCTCTACTGGCATTGTGGCCTGTGAACACACAAACATATATTTATGATTACTGTATAATTAGAATTGCTTATAACAATAATAAATAGCAGCATATGTATGAATGATGACTACAGTAAGTCTTACTAAACAATCATATTTGAAGGTTCCACAGAGTTTATTGTTACAATAACAAAAAATGGGTTAGTAACAGAGCAGATATCAAAACTTAAAGTCACATGTCCTCCACTGTGAGAAGAAGCGACCACTTGAGGTTACAACCAGGCTGTGAGAGCACAGCAAAGTGTTGAACGCCTCTTGTCTGTGGTTGTAAAGATAGAAATCCTGCTCAGGTCCACTTCTTAATTTTCGTCTCAAAAAATACCGCTCTAAAATTAAATTGTGCAATCATGTCTGTAATTGCAGCCCTTTAGCCCACTCTTATCATATTATCTGTATATGATAAACATTTTAAATAAAGTACTTTAGAAGAAAGAAGAGCGAGAACCAAAAGAAGATAATGAATACCGCAGGCTGGTTGGAAAACAAACTTCACCCACCCCACCCACACTGGGGTGGGTGAAGTTTGCAGTGCGCCAACGCAGTGCCTGCTGACATGAGGACTGAGCTCCCTAACAGGTCAAACAGGGTGACAAAATATCATCCCTTTTTATTAAGGGCAGGGTTGAAACTTCCAGCTGCTTGATACAACACACACAGTCTGACTACAGAACGCTGTCTTTACTGGCCAACATTGGATATTATATTTGTATGATGGAATTATAGAACACACTATGTATTCATTTTAAGGTTGAAATTAATCAAAAGGTCAGTAAATCATGTGCAGGCCCCAAACCCTCTGGAATAGTCTACATGAGTGACTCAGACTTGAAACTTCACTGTCTGTTTTTCAATCATCACTCCAAATGTACTTTTACTAAATGGCTTTTACTTAATTGTTATTGTTATGACTTGGGTTTCTTTTATTCGTCTTCCTTTGCCATTACTTCTAAATTATATTGTATTAATTCATCTACTGACCTTGATTTAAGATTTTATATTATATCGTTAGTTGTCTTTGATTTTCAATGACATATGGTATTATTTTGTTTGTTGTCATTACTTTTTTAATTTGTAGTCTTTTGTAACAGCTGTTTTAAAGGTGCTATACAAATAAAGATATATTTCTCCGTACATCAATCTCATGATCTGTATTGTAACTATGTTCAACTGCATCATCCCTGTCAAGTAAAATACACTTTTTATTTAATGTCTTTAAAAAATATTTAAACTACACATGGGGAACATATATATTGAAGTTATTCTGTGTTCACATGTTGTATGCTATTTTGCCTGTTGTCTCTGATGTTTTGTATTATTGCTTTTATTTGTCTTCTATTGTAAAGGTTGTTTGGAAAGGTGCTGTATAAACAAAGTTATTAGTATTATTGCTATTATTGGATTCAGAAAAGTAAATAAATTACATTAAGGCCTTTAAGGGTTAATAACTAGTACAAACAGCTACAAAATGTATATTACACTTAAAAACTGCAGTACTCATGGTACTGCAGTTTTTAAGGGTAAAACTGTAGTACTATATACCACTCTAATGGTAGTTTTGGACCTAACAAATAACATTGCTTATGATCAACCACTCAGAGAAACACGTTTTATTTCCTCAAAGTGTTAAAAACACGTATTTCTGAGCTGCAGAGCAGAATCAGAAACACGTGAATGAGTTCAAACAACAGTACTTTGGTTCACAGCAGGTAAATAGAGCTACAGCTGGAACATCAACACAAACTGACAGCAGTAGTTGTTGTTGTACCGTAAGATCCTGGTTCTCTCTGCGTCTCCTCCACTTGTTAGTCAATGTTAGTAACAGGTTTAGTTTGCGTTAAAGACGGATGTAGTCAAAGTTAACCCGCCCCGTGTTGTCGTGCTGGTCCCATAAAGAAACAACAACCGAGGCAAAAGTGAAAATAAACTCTAGTACCGAGTCAACAGAACTAGTCGCACTTTCACTTGCACACGCAGAGCGAGAGGGAGCCGTCATGTCCGCGACCGAACGGCGTGAATATGCGGAAATGAGACGGTACCTGTTCGCTGAGGACGGCCTGTAGCTCCGGGCTCCCGCTGACACACAGACGATACCAGCCCGAGTCACACGGCTCAACTTCTATCCCGGACTTTCACACAAAGTGCAAAACAAAAGTGTGTCCGCAGCTCTTTTCTGTTTCTCAGCGGAGAGCGAAAGCAAAACAGCGGCCGTTGAGGGGAAGCGGGGGCTCGCGCTGGAAATCCCCCTCCTGCTCTCTAGCGCCGTCGCGGAAGTGTCTGCGGCCGCGTGCGCGCTTCACCGGAGGAGCTGAAATACGGCGAGGTATCACTCCGCTCTTCTTTCCTGTGACTACGAAAACAAACCGAAACCGTTTCGTTATGCCTTACTTCATTTATATGGTTATTTATGCGTGCACATGATGTTACTGTAGTAATACAAAGCTTAAATTAGTGTGTCAGGTTTCGCATGTATATATATATATATATATATATATATTATAATAATAAAATATTTTCAAATGGGAAATTTTATGAAAGCAAAAATAATTTTTTTTTGCCAACACGTGAATTATATTTTGTAGTTAAACTGGCAATAATGACAATAATTATTTCATATTAGCAAACCAAAGTAAATATTATCCTGACCAAAGTAAAGGGATAGTTCACCCAAAAATGAAAATTCACTCATTATCTACTCACTACTATGCTCTCGCCCAAGGGGCACGTGAGGACATCAGCAATACTCAGCAGTAACTGCAGCTATGCAGCGATGCTACCAGATCTAGCTATATTACCGCGCACCCTTGGCCGAGAGCTTGTGTGCAGTCTGTGCGCGTGAACACTGCTCCAGAGGAGGACATCAGTGGACATCTTGGCTAAAAACACGGTGTAAATGAATGATGAATTTTGGGTGAACTATCCCTTTCAGTTTTATCTTTGATATTATACATAATTATTATTATATAAATTACAGCAAGTGTACAATGAGAAACTTCATTTTAACTTGAGCCAGCTATGATCCTACATTATTATTACTATTAGTATTAGTATTATTATACATTTATTTCTAAAGCACCTTTCAAAACAGCTGTTTCAAAGTGCTTCACAAAGAGGACAAATACAAACAAGTAAAGAAACATCAAGAAGCAAATTGATGTCATTGTCATTTCAAATCAGAGGCAGCAAATTATATTATACAAAATCTAAAATCAGAGAAAGCAGATAAAATAATACAACTTCATTTTAAACTAATGTGGACCTATCCATCTCAAACAAAGCTAAACTTGAACTTAACTAAACTAAACTAATAATGACCATAGCAAAAAAGAGTTTTCATGTGTAGTCCCAGGACAGATGCTATACTGTCACCCTAAAAATAACATGAAATCCAAACTAAATGACCTTGTATGATTTTATAGCCTCTACATTATATGGCCAGTGTAGGAGCAGTAGGACTTAAGGCCTAAATATCCCATTGAGATAGTTCAGCTGACCATATGGGTGTTAAGTGGATTTTATGTTTTATTATTTATTTTATAGTCTACATCTTTTAATTTAATCATGTTGGTAATTTTGTGATTTATAACCTATGAAAAGTTGCTGCTGTGGCACTTTGTGTGTGTGGACAGACTACACCACACTTACTCACAAAAAGTGTGAACTACGTGTTCTGGAGAAAACCGAGAGGATCTTTGGGCTGGATTTCATTTTCACTTCCTCTTCCCCCCCCTACCCCCCTCACCCCCTCCCCCCCTCCCCCTCCCTGTCCGGCCCCTTTCTGCGCAGCTGATGCTGGAAACGAAACCAGAAACTTAAAGCTACCAGCGTGCGTGTGTGTGAGTGTGCGTGAGTGTGTGTGTTCCTGTACTTCTATCTTTGTGAGGACCATTTTAAGCATAGACCCTACAGACTGAGCACATTTTGACCAGTCCTCACTTTTTCAAAGGGCAGTTTGAGGGTTAAGCCTTGGTTTTAGGGTTATAATTAGGTTTAGGTTTAGGGGCTAGGGAATGTATTATGCCAATGAGATACCTCACTAAGATTGAAGTACAAACATTGTTAATAAATAAATATTCAAATTAGTTGAGATACAAATTCTCCTTGCTTAGCTTAAATGTTTTTAAAAGACAAAAAAAAAATCAAAATCAGAATACAATAAATTGATACATTTGAAGAGAAATGTTGTTTTATCGCACAGGAACGGTGCAGTTTAACAGTTAAAATACAGATCATGAAATCAATGCACAAAGTTAATGGCTCATTTTCATCTCTTTATAGTAATAATAATAATAATAACAATAATAATAACTTTATTAATATAGCACCTTTCCAAACATCCGTTACCAAGTGCTTCCCAAAGAGGACAAATAAAGAGATGAAATCAAAACATCAAAGATAAGAAGTTGAATACAATGTCACTTAAAATCAAAGTCAAATTATATAGTACAAAACCTATAGTCACAGACAACAACTCTTGTACCTACTTGATCTTTTACATACACATTATAAATAAAATACACAGCTCTCATCCTCTTAAAGTCACAATACTCTATAAATCCTTATCCATCTTTACATCATTAGTAATTTATTACCACAATAACAATTTACTATGAGAAAAAAAATTTCATAAGAAGAAGCAGCAGAACAGTTTTTTTGTGTTTAATGTAAAATGCACTTTGGTCATATTTTAACCACACCTCTATCTGCAGGACATCAGGTCAGGAGGAGAATGAAGCTGAAATAGCTGGACTTTACACATAACTGCCCCCCACACACACACTTAAACTGGGACTGGGGAGAGGTCTGATAAACTATCAGTGAAAGTTAATAGTTCAACAGAACTCTCTTTCTCACACACACACGCAAACACACCCACACACGCGTGCACACGATCACACATATCCGATTGTCTCAACAGACAGGCTGTTCTATGGCATCAAGGCCCACAGTATTTCTCTGGCCTCCTCTAGTGTTTTTTTATTTAAATGCAGCCACTTATTGATAAACCCACTCTGGTAAAGTGTTAATCATTCATATACACGGCTAAAACATTAAGGGAACACTTAATCATCAGTATAACACCAAGTCAGTTAAACTTCAGGGATATCAATCTGTCCATTTAGGAAGACCAAGTGATTGTGAGTCATTTCAGATGCTTTGGTGTAAATGTGACAACAGGTGCAATGGAGGCAAAAGCAAGACAAGCCCCAAACAGGGAATGGTTTTACATGTGGTGGCCACAGACAGCTGCTCTCTCTCCTTATCCTTCCTAGTCTTGTGTTCTGCTAGTGTCCTTGTCACTACTGGTAGCAAGAGGCGCTACCTGCAGCCCGATCAGGTTGCACAGGTAGTCAAGCTCCTCCAGGATGGCACATCCATACTTGCAGTCACAATAAGCTTTACTGTCACTCCAGGCTAAGTCTCAAGAGCATGGAGGAGACACCAGGAGACCAGCCGTTACACGAGGAGAGCTGGACAGGGCCGTGGAAGGGCATCAACCCAGCAGCAGGACAGGCATCTGCTCCTTTGTGCGAGGAGGAACAGGAGGAGCACTGCCAGAGTCCTACAAAATGACCTCCAGCAGCCTTTGACTGACCCTCACGTTCCCCTGACCTAAATCTGATTAAGAACGTCTGGGACGTTATGTATCTGTGCATCTGACGCCACCAAGTACCACCACAGGCTGTCCAGGCGCTCACTGATGCCCTGACCCAGGTCTGAGAGGAGATCCCCCAGACGATGTTCGGATTGCATACAAGCACACAGAGGCCGTACACACTACTGAACAACCTTATGAGTTGTTGTGATGAAAATTCACACAAGATGAATCAGCCTGTGATTTAAAATTTTCTCTTTGATTTTGGTGGGATTTTGAATCAAGCCCTCAAGGGGTTAATGGTTTTGGTTTCCATTGACCCTTCTTACATTGTTTTGTTGAAAGTACTTTAAAAATGTGTCATTACCTTTAGTGTGTTTATGCCCACACAGAAAGTCTCTCCTGTGTGTTGATATCTAAGAACCACGTGGGACTGTGAAAGTGAACCTGCATTGAGATTTATCATTTATCCACTTTGTGTTTGTTTGTGTTGCTCTGTTGGCCTCTATTAATGTATTGATCAAAACACTAGATATTTGTCATGTGGGGTTTGGATGGGCAGCAGTTTCCTGGGAATGGGCTCCCAGGAAGGATGCCATCCTTGTGATCAGCTTGTGGTCTGTTGTGTTTACGATAAGAGGTGATGTTGATGTTGAACTTAAGTTTCCTGCTGGGCTCTTCTCTTTGGTGACTGTCACGTGTAAGCAACAATCATGGTCCAATCATGTTTTACTTCTTTGTGCCTTGGAAATATGAAAAGGGGAGTTTTATTGTCTTTATACAACATATTGTGATCCTCACCCAATGTGTTTTGTGCAAATATTGTGTACGTGGACAATTTCTGCAACTTCACAGAGACTAATAAGCAACAAGAATAGGTAAATTGCCTGGGACATGACCGATAAGTTTTACCACATTTTTATTTCTTGTGCTAATTCAAAAAAACAGGACTAGCAAATACAGGGAATTCATTTTCTAATTGCATTTATCTTCGAATGATAACCCACAGAAATCTCTATGAATTCCAGGCCGCTGATTTTCAATTTTCGCTGGTTCACTAGTTTACAGCCACTGTGATTACACTGCCACCTACTGGTATCATAGTTCACGACATCTCATTAAAAATAAACACATTGAGCAGTGGCAGCTTCTCCGATCTGTATTTAAATGATCTCTCTGAACACTTAGATCCGGGATGTTTCAACAGATGTTCTTACAGTTGATAGCACAGTTGAGAAATCACTTAAAGAGCTGTGACAAAACGCAGACCCTGGTTTCTTAACTATTTCAGTCAGACTCTATAAAAATGAATACAACTACAATGAATGTAATTTATTTTACTGTTAGGAATTCCATGGACAGACAATTTACACACTGCAGCAAACTGCCTCCTGGATCTCCTCAGCAGCTTAAGTTTTTTGTTTTGTTTTACATCTCCTGATTTGTATGGTATTTTATCTGTGTCTGTTTATTTTATGTAATTTTTTACAGCACACTAAATATATTTTGTAGATAAACTGTTATGTTTGTATCCACATATTGTATTATCCATATACTCAGTGTAGTGTGCACTTCTAAAATAACTAAATCCAGCTACAATCCTGTCTCCAGTCTCTTTTTTCCAAGTGACCTGATTGGAAACAATGCAGTCAACATCAGATATTACCAAATAATCCTGAGGTTTTCTGGGATTGTGTCAAACTGTCAGGTCAAGGGAGAGTGGAGGTAAACTTGAGAACAAATATGCTGCACAAATTAAATGATGCTTTAAGTGATATGTCAGCACAGAACAGAGTCAGACACAAGAGTAATACAGTAATATCACTCTTACTGGTTGCTCAGCTCAGATTTAGAATAGTTACAATCATCACTCTTCTACTTGAACATTACTAAAGTTTTGAAGAAACACTGATCAAAATAAAAGATTCATTTTCATATGTCTGCCGGCTTTCAAACTCACTACAAAGGACAGTCACATTGATTTACAGTATTGTGTTACATGTGAAACCCTTTATTTTTACCAACATAAAAAACAAACTGCACATATGTATGTACTGAAGTTAAACGCTAATGTGTTGGTATCAGTGAAAGTGGCTTTTTTAAGATGCATCTGTAGAAATTATTGCAACATGCTTCACTAAAAAAACTGGTTCAGCTTTTCTGAAGGAGCCAACACAAAGAAATACAAAAGGACAAAAATGTCTAAGAAATAATGATCAAGATTTAACAATAATCAAACTAACATGTTCCCTTTTATCCTCATGCTGTTGGTGCATTTGGGTTCTGCTTGCTGTGACATTAAAACAGGCCCACACAGTGCACCACAAATCGTTTGTGCAAATATCTTTGACAGTAAAATAGAGAAATGAGAAGAGAAATGTGTAATTCCAGCAAAGTCCCATTTGACTCTATTTCCTACAGGATAAACAAGAGTATTTCATTCTATTGAGGAAAGTATAAGTCTTTGGTCAACATCGATACAATGCAGGGGATCTGCTTCTTGCTGTTAGATCCAGGTAGGTTGGAGGAAGACTCAAAGTGTAGTGCCACCTTGCGGTTGACTCGTGTCATGATCTGCATCAGCTCCAGCTCTCCCTTGTAATGCACCAACATCTCACACAACGACTGCATGAACCAGGAGCCGTTGGATGCGTTTCTCCATGAGTAGTAACCTGCAGGACAGAAGAAAGTTTATGTCTTTAATATGCTCCACAAAGTGAGAATGAGGTTAGTACAGATATTCTTCTGTTTCATCTACTGGATACAGTGTAAAGGCCTTTACACACTGAGGGTGTGACGAATAAATGATGCCAAAATGTGAAGTAAGATATTTCACAAGGAGATATTCACAACTGCAGCAATGCAAATTTGTGACAGTTGAAACACAGTTAATTATTCAGAGAGCACTAGTGTTTCCCAAAAAAGTTATTCAATCTATGGCAGTAGTATGGGTGCCGTGGACGAACGTTGCTCTCATGCACAATAAATTACAAAAGCCAGGCAGGTACACAGACTAAAGAGTGAAGACAAGTTCTCGTGTAAGAGAGAGAACAACATTACATTCTACTTTCGGGTACGCAACTGCACAACTGCAGCTAAAACTTTGAGGTCTGAGTGTCTGTGTGGACAGTAACAACTTTATGGACGATAGTAAGAGTGCACAAGCAAGCATACAACAAATATCACTGCAAAAGTACTGCTACAAACAGCTATACAATGCAGTAATGGCGCAAAGCACCAAGTTAGAGATCTGTTATGTCATTATGCAAAGTGTCTTCTTTTGGTTCATTATGAAACTGTGGCGGGACAAATTAGAATATGATAATAAATGGGGAACACTGAAGCATGATGACTTCAGCTCCACTTTAACAGAACAGAGAAAGAGAAGATGTTCCAGTCTCATTCAGTATCCTGGCCCAGGACATATTTTGGGATGTTGGTGGGACAGTTTAAAGTTCTGCTGGTGACCTATAAACACATCTGAGGAGGCAGAGGACCATACCTGCACGCTATTGACCCAGAGAGTTGTACAGCCAAAACTACTATAGTGTTCAGTGAGTGGTTGATACCTTTATTAGTAGTGCAAAAGCTCAAATATAAATAAAAAACAGATTTTTGCTGCATAATCTTTAACACATTTAACACACATTAACAACAGCTTGAAAAATATATTGATATGCAAAATAAGTGCAGAAAAAAACCCCAATGTGTAAAAACTAGAATGTAAAGGACAAACGTCTTTCCTGCTGGAGCCATTTACCTGGAGCAGTGGAATAAGCGTACAGGAAATCTGCCTCCACAGGAATCCTCTCTGATGTTTGCTCATCTACACTGTCCGTCTCGATCATGGCTCCGTCATCCAGGGCTGAACCACGACACGCCTAACAGGGGCACGAGACCCAGGTTTATATCATCAACTGTCACAGTGTTAACCCCAACAGTAAGGTGGTAACTGAAGCAAGTTACATTTGATTGTTGTAATAACGTTAAAGGGCCCATACTTTACACCTTCCTTGGATTTAATTTGAGGTATTGGTCCCCCTGAGATGATATATCAGTGGTTTAAAGTCGAAAAAAACTGCTGCAATGTGTATTTCCATGTCCTCTCCTCTGCCTCTCTGGTGCTGCAGACAGAACAGGCTGTTTTTGCCTGCCTCTTGAGCCCCTCCTCTGATTGGCTGATTGCACTTTGAGTGACACCCGACCAGGCCTATCAAAGGTCTCATTCTGGCACATTGACTCTGGTAAACACAGCTGAAAGTCGCATTATGTTTAAGCCATATATTCACAGTCGGTTACAGCAGGATGTTTCTGAACGGTAAGTTACACCGTCCTCACATTGGAGTAACGTCCCGAGTTACAGTACGGAGTTTCACAACGGAGTTTCAGTCCCGAGTAACGAGTAACGTCTAGGTTACTCCGTACTGAGCACACCGACACGGCACGTCAGAGGAAATAAAGCGTGACCGCTGGTCTCGAGCAGTAACGTTCTTAGGAGGAACGTGCATGGACACATTCTCTTCCTTGCATCCCTCCACGCTGCAGTGTTTCTTCAGTGTTGTTTGTTGTGGTTAGCCTCTGGTAGCTAACAAGCTGCTAGTGGGGTGGGGTGCAGGGGGTGGTGGGTTCGGAGGCTGGACTGGTACCGGCTGGGTGGCGCTGAGAGACGAGTGCGATCCCGAAGGACATCATCCGGGGGCGGTAGTTTGAAACGCGACGTTTCGAGAACATATTTCTTAGAATGGACTGAGTGAAAAAGTCCGCGGAGTGACTGTTATACTTTGAGGCTCCCTACTGACCCCCTTCAAGTATTTACGGATAGTAAAAGCCCAGAAAATGTATTTTACACAATAAGAGCCCTTTAAAGTGAGACCACGTTTGACTAATACACCAATTTCTTAGAAGCCAAAAAAGACAAAATAGTAAAACAAAAATAAAGTGTTATAATAAAAACACTTCCAGACACATTTTCATGGATGAGACACCAGCGTATTTGTATGTTCACATGGGTTTATGTTACTAACCTGTATGAAGAAGAGCTTCGGTTTGCCAAGGAGACTTCTGCAGCCATCCCCTTTAAAGTTTCTCGTCAAGTTCTCCAACCTCTCACAGCCGTCTGTGCCATAAATCACCCCCTCGTCTCCATGACTCAGCAACACACACACAAACGATGCACTACTACTGTGGTCCTCATCAGATACTAAAGACAAACACATGAAAAGATAGATCAGTCCAGATATTATTTCCTTTCTTAATGAAAATACTTGGTGGTACTATACTTGTTCTTGAGAAGAGCGCTGATAATTTGGTTTAAACTGATGCAAGTTTTAGAGGACTACTTAGAATAATCTACAGGTCAGAGGGGATGTATAAGCACTTTCTCAGGATGAAAAAGAGGTGTCATACACGTACAAGAACCCGACAAAGATGTCAACTTAGAAAGACGACAGCCTTTGGGGATAGGGGCTGACCAGGTGTGAGCGGGCCGTCTCAAAAGTCCCGAAAGGGTTCAGACCCAATTTTTCCAGACATATTCTTGAGTTCTGGTATGTAGGAGGTGGGGTTTATGATTTATAATGCAACCAGCAACCAGGGGATGATCAAGATTATTTAGTTTCCCTTTTGAGGAGCAGTCATGTCATCTATCTTCATATATAGTCTATGATAACATACAGACTACACCTGATATACTGCCAGCTAGTGGTGGTTAAGAGCTTCAGCGGTAATGTCATATCTACAGGATGAACAGCAAGTATAGTTTTTGTCACCCTGATGATTGAAAATATCAAAGACCTTTCTATGTAATTGTTTTAATTTTTAAAGTGAATTACCGCTCGTCAGAAGATGTTTCATCTGCCTCACAGTCTGGTCATTGGCCACTCTGAGTTTATAACCCAGCTCAGAGAAGGTCTTCATAGCAAAGGCAGCATCGACATCCGTCCCGTCACGATAACTCATCTCTAGACACAAACACACGTGGGGATTCAATAGACATTCAATGGCAGTTTCTACGATAAAGTTCAAAGGCATGTATGTAAAGTGAAAACAGGAGGATCAGGTGGTGGCTCTGTTAAAGCTGTAATGATCATTCATGAGCCTGTAGAACTGCCTCACACCAAATGATCACTCCTACTACTATCGTATGCAGTGTGATTAAACACTGGAACAATACGAAACATGCACATACTATGTGTACTGTGTTTAAGATCCTTTTGAACCATGTGACTTACTAAATGTAACACAAGAGTTAGTTGCAGACATTCCCAAAATGTCCAGTAATACTCTGTAATGTTTCCACCTCAGTGGTATCAGTGTGGGTAAGCACTCAACAAACAGAGTGGAGGGAGCAGGAAGATCAAAAACCGTGTAGTACAGAATCTGTATCTGTTGTCTACATTGTGAAATTCACAGAACATTTGTTCATGTTTTTGTTTCATGAACTGAAACAGACAGGTGCGTGCATCAGTGCATATGAATTGTTGAGTGGGTGTTTTTACTTACTGTCGAAGTTCTTATTGTTGATGATCACACAGGTTCCAATGCTGGGATAGTCCATCTTGTAGCGGTAGGGGTCTGAGCCTGCAGCTGTACTGCCTTTACTGCTGGGGGTAGAGTCCACTTCCTCAGACGTCTTATTGCTGCCTGTGGCCGCTCCATCCGACCTGAAAGTTTACACACACACATTTAGTTTCACCATCCCAGTGTGGACAATTGATTGACTTAATGGCTTATCTTGCCCCTTGACCTAACACTAACCTTCATGACTGACACAAAAAAACAGCTTTTCCCCCATTTGGAGCACGACTTTCATCCCTAAATTGAACAATGAACTGATCTTTAGTCTGAAATTTGCCTATGACTGAAACACACACTCATTGAAATTATTTCAAACTTGTTAAGCACCATCACAACTATACACGTATTAACCTGTTTCGACAACTCGTTGATGACTCAGCTTGAATTGTTTGTTGAACCACAGTCAAGTGAGTGCTGAAGGTTTATAGCCTACACTGTCGTTAACACACAGGCAAAGTAAAACTGTTAGCAGGTGTCATGTGGACAACTAAAGGACGATATAAAACATTTTTGTTAATTCAATAAAAAAAATAAAATCAACATAAACAAGGACTATAAAATGAACCCAAAGGTCATGGTGGCCATGAATCCCTCAGAATTAATCTTGGTGCAAGCTCTGCCCACCTTCAACCTGAGCAGAGGTGGAACTGGCTAAAGTTAGGCTACAACTAATAAAGCAAGGACTTACGAGTGAGCAGTGTACGAGTCATGTTTCCTCTACATCATCTCTATTGGACATTGAGGTCGAGGAAATCACTGTGCTTTAGTTTGGGTGAATCTAATTTCACTCTTTTTCTTATTTTTTATCAATTTGCCCACACACCTGTCTGAGTTACATGCCCTGCAGGGACTGATGGATTCTATAGGCCTCTCTGAGTGCAGGCTACCTATCACCATCGGACAGGTTTAGGTCGTCAGTACTGGTGTACAGTAATTACCTCTTTGAAAACCACTTTAAGGCATCCACAGTGTCACCACCGCTCTCCTTTTCACCATCAGCCATGTTCCTACACACCAAGAGAAAAGAGAGCGAAATCTGAAAATGTGTTACAAATGTAAGATAAAAATAAGAGAATTAAGTACATTGAAAAATACAAAAATGGGTGAAACCTGCTCACACTCTACTGCACTGAACCCCTGAAAAATCCAAACTGCCTTTATTACCATAAGTAGTATTAGAGAAAAGAATAAACATTTTCTGACTTAGCTTAATTTATATTATTCCACTACTGCTGGCTTTTGAGGCTGGTTACATTCCTGCAGTCTGTCATGTCTTCTGGAATGAAGCTTGTGATGGCCGCACCAGCAACCACACACACTGAAACTCTGTAACATGGTGGTAACCTCTCTTGATTCCTAATTTGCTGAGTTTGTTTATTTTTGCACACACACCCACTTCATTTATTAAATAACTGGACACATTTTGGTTTCATACAACATACTTTTATTTATTAAATCTTTTCTTCTCTGATAATTAATCAAGTTCTCTTTGAGTTACCAGCTCCTGGGGGTTGCTGCTAGAGTCATCTGGCCATTCATCGAAAGGAGACCCAGCTGCAGCAGACAACCTTAAATGGCTTTGAGCACTAATTGGACTGCACCATGTCTCGTGTAATCATGGGGAGGGACATTATTTCCTTATTTCGATTGTTAGTTGTTAATCTTTGATTATTGTTTGCTATTTATATTTAATTAATTTCCCTTAGTTAATATTATATGGTCTTATACTGGAGTGTTATGTTGTGGCTGTAGTTTGTTTTCAATGTTAGTATGTCTAAGTCTATCCCCCTTTGTTGTTTTGAGTGGCTTGACCAGCCACCATATATGTTCCCCTGTATCAGTTGAGGGGCAGTTTTTTAGGCTGTTAACTGGCCTCCATCTGTTACTGGAGGCTAGTTTTGATTAATTGACCTTTTTACTGGTTGTGAACTTTATCTTTTTGGCATTTTTGTTAATGGAAACCAGATTAAAAGGCCGGTTGTTCAAAGAAACTATCTGTGGCGCTCTGGTCTTCCTGCTTGGTCCCTGACAAAGCTCTTAACATCCCTCTACAGCTACAGCCTGAGCGAAATAGATATTGATGCAAATACAGAGATCTCATAATGCTATATCAGTCAATAGCAATTTCATGAATACATAAATACAGTACAAATGCAACAATGTCAATACAGATCTCTTCGATTTGGTGTTTTTAAAATAAACTTCACAGTTGAAAAATGTAATTATTCCAGCTCTCTTGTGAACAAACTACATTATGGAGACATTTCCTGTTAGCTTTGTAGCTTCATACATCATTGAATAAATTTGAAAATCACAAAAACATATTCTCACTCACTGCAAGTAAACTTTGGAACTTAATGTGACTTTCTCTATTTCCAGTAAAACTGTTGTCTGTGGTTTATCCAGAGTGACCAGAACACTTTTTCTGTTCTCAGTATTGTTATAAGTGTAAAAATAAAGAGAAATATAAGCATGAACAACAATAATAGCAGCAAACAACTATATACAGAAAAAAGAACAAGGCATATTTAGAAATAGTGCAAAATGGTGTAAGAATGTTGTTGTTCCCCCAGTGGCAGTCCCTGAGGGCGGAGTGTGTTTGTGGGTTGTGTGTTTTAAAGATTTTAGTTAATTTCTAAAAACATATTACATAGATTTTGATTTACATATTGAAGGAAGTATGAGTGTGTGCAATTTGCTGCAGTTTGATTGGATTAAAGGGGAGAGTTGGAGCTTGGTGAAGGTTTGTTTCTGTATCAAAAATTAAACAAACTTAGCCAACGTTATCCCTGAAAGGAAATTGACAGGACAGCTTTCAAAATAAAACAGCAGATACGTCGTGTTGTTTTCCTGCAGTGACATTTAAACGCGGAATGAAGCTAAAGCAACAAACTCTTATATTTTAAATGACACCAGAAAAACTTCATGATGTCAGGTGCTGGCTGCGGTGGCTCCAGTTACGAGCGAGGAAAACTAATAAGAACTACTGTTGTTCCAGTCCTGCTTTGTTCAACTCATATGTGTAAATAACAATACAAATATAAAGGATTAAATGAAAAACAAACGCACCTTTTCTCTTGACAGGACCGTGGAGGAAAGTCTCTGCAGCTGCCCTCCCTTTAGAGTCATAATGAGGAAATGTCACATTGTTCAAAGTACAAGTCGCGACCAATCAGTTGTGGCGTGTCAGGAGCGGTCACTCAAGATGAAAATACAGTGAAGAACAATCTGCCAGTAAATATGAACTTTACAGGAAACACACACACACACATCTCCATCTCTTCAGAGGACACTACAGTGATTTACTCTAACCTTAACCACAGTGACTCCTTGCATAACCCTAACCCAAACCTTTACCTAAGTTTAAAACATGTACCCATAAGGTCGACAAATCCCCATAATGTAACTGTGTGAATACATCTAGGGCCCCCACAACATGAGTAATACATGCAACACATAACTGTAACACCTGTAAAATACAATACCGGACGAAAAACACACTGATAGGTTTGTATGTTAGTCTAAATTTATTTTTATACTTAAGGCATTTCAACATCACATGAAAGTAGAACTTTAATGTTATGTCAAGAAAGGAAACCTATTGATGTACATCCTGTTTGTACAGATCATATGACACAAAGACAGGAAATATGCTTTTAATACTTTTAAACATGTAAATAAACAGTGAGCCACTTATGGTCTGAGTGGACAAAATGATGGCGGTTTAACAAAGTCAAAATGTCGAGCAACTTCTGGCCTTAAAAATCAAGTAGTTTTAGTACAGCTCATATTGTATATACAACATATATGCTTTGAGTGTGTGTATATCTGTGTGTATGACAATATTCTATAGTGTATTAATTACAAGTCTCACTCTTCTTCAGCCTCTGTTCCATTTGGTCATTGAGTGTTTTCAGCTGATGCTCTGCCGCCTGAACATGCTTCGTCTCCAGCAGCAGAGCTGGTAAGCTGGACGCCCCGTACTGCACCGGAGGAGGACGAGGAGGATAGGAAAGGAGAGAATATGTTAATATAGGAGTTTTACTGCGGTTATTTCTATGATTTCTAAAGTCAGCTTTCACGTCATTATTGTGCGTCTGTACCATCTCTTGCTCTTTGGGGTGTTGTTGTCGGTAGTCTAGATAATGCTGGTTGAGGTCTCTGATGTCATGGAGGAAGGCACGGCTTCGTCTCAGATCATCTAAACGGAGCTCAAGTTCAGCTTCCTCCTTTAGTAGCAGCGTCACCTGTCTCTCTGCTCTGTCGGACCAACCACAGTGTAAAGGTCAGTATGAGGACTTTAAAGTAAACAATCTTTACAGGAACTTTTACTTTCACTTTTTAGGGAAAGAAGGTTACTGATGAATATTTTTTACATTGAAAAGATATTTTTTTGACTTAGGTCTACACATCTACCTGACAACACTGTGGATACTTTTAATGACTCATTACTTTATGTTTAGCTTATACACATAAAAAAACACAAAATTCTCAAAATCACAAATGTCACAAGAGATAAAGTAAGAATATCACCACAATCTGTCGGCTATGTTGTCTGAAAACCATGAATGTCAAACTCAAACAGCAGGAGATGAAGTATTTAGCATTTTTATCTTTGCAGTTTGCCATAGTTACCTTGGCATTTTCTCTCTTTAGAACCCTGAGCTCCTTGTATGTCGAGACCTGGAAAAGCAGAAACCCCAGACAATACTTGTGTATTACAATTAAATTAAAATTACTTACTTACTTATGGCATTAATCCATATCTTTCATTTTCGGTTTTAGTTCATACAACACAGTACATATACACATGTATGTAAATTTATTATATATATATATTTATATAAATAAAACTTCAGCAACAAGTTTTATTTCTTTGCAACATTTTTGGCATGAAGACATAGTTATAAATGTTGTTGGAAATCCAGTGTGGACAAATCACAACTCGCACATCAGATCAAAAACATGGCACTGGCATTTATGCACTTTAGCCTCGAGGTAATCAATGAGATGACTCATAAACTCTGAGTTGCCACGCTATTTCTAGTCTTACAAGTATTTCACAATGTCTTATGTGAACTTAAAAAAAAAAAGCTTAAAAGCTAAGAAATTATAGTTCTGTATAAGATTCGCTAATCGGAGGTCTATGGGTTTACTATTACGCAAACTGTACTGTTTGAGTAGGTGGCAGTAAAATATACAAATTGAATGTCAAGCTGAAACATCTTGAAAACGACAGAGTTCAGTCGCTGCTTTACTTCGACTCCTCACAGCATAATTTGGAAAGTCTGACCTTTTCCAGGATTTGCTCTTTCACATTGGAGGAGAAGGAATCGATGGACTGTTTGACCGATTTAGACGCCACAGACTCCATGACAACATACAGATACACAAAGAATGTAACCTAAGTGCACCAAACCTTATAGATATATTTGAGAAGAGTAAGTGCTTGGAAGTGGAAATGTACCTGTACTCGTCACAGAAATCGAGGAAGGCATCCAGCACCACCTCAAAATCTGTTGTTGCCTGACGACCACGTCTCTTGCTCCCCTGTTTATCGGTGCTGGAACTATCAGCTACTGCAGATGTGCTGCCTTCAGGGGAGAAGTAGGTTTTGATGGTTAGTTTTTTGTTTTGTTGTCAAACTATCACACTGTCAGGTCCAGGGAGAGTGGAGGCAAACTTGAGAAGAAAAAATATGATGCTGTTGGGACCTGGTATTTGTGAACTACAGTTCAGCCTACATGTGTAGTCAGGGCCTGGCCGCATGTCCTTTGTTCTGGAAACAAACCAGAGCCTCCAGAACTCAGTCTCCCAGGGTGCGGCAACGTCACACAGAGGTGTGAAGAGACACAAGTTTCAACCACTATTGGCCACTCTGGGCCCCATGACCCATGAGGTCACCAGGCCAATATAAGCCCAGTTCTTCCTCCCTCTTTCTCTTTCCACGCAACCCTCCGAGAGGAGAAGTGCGGCTGTCCAGCTCACTTTCTCGACTCCTCTTTCAACTCAACTCAACTCTCCGAGAGGAGCCCACCTCTCTGTCTGCTCAACTTCAATGGAGGAGAGGTGCAGCTTTTCACTCACCGAGCGAGGGAAACCTCCTCCAAATCCAAGCTCTACCAACCTTCAAGCAGGCCTGACTGGAGCAGACTGCTAACACCTTCCAAAAGGCAGTGACGCGAGGTCCTGCCTAACAACTCAGCACAAGAGCCATCTCACAGCAGAACCACAACCAGCAAGACGACTTCACTGGACTTCGAACAGCACAGCAACATTTTTTTCCCCTTTCCATGGACGGGTAACACAACTGGGCTTCATAATTATACTAGGCTAAGCAAAGACTGTTTATTCGATTCCGTGTGATGTTTATAAGTTTGATTTGTGTTGCTGTGATATTTTGGTTACAAGTTATTTGAAAGTTAATGTTAGTTATGTAATGCTCTTCAGTCTTTCCTTGCATGCATCTAGTAACTTTCTCTAATTGGGCACCAACACACACACACACGCATATCTCAGCACCCATCTGTCTGACCCCCGCCACATGTCGTAAACATACTAGGGGGGATGTTTTATTGCCCTCATAGGGGCCAGCCGCCATTTTGAAAGCACACTCACTCACACAGACACACACACGCATACTCACATACACATATTTATATAGGAAGTACATCTTTAGTAATTTGTGTTGTTATACTTTATTATCTTCATAATAAATGTTTTTTTCATTAATGTTGCATAAGTGTGAATTTTGCTAACCTCTACACTGTCAAGAACTCTATATCCTTCAACTTAGCTAACTATCTGCATGGTAATTTTGGTTATAGTTATTAATTTAATTGTTAATCAGAGTTCCAAATTTGTAGTTAGTACTTTAATGAGACTTAATCAATAAATTGGCTGTCTTTTCCCTTCCTTTGAAGGGTTGTTCCCCCTTTTAATCAATTAGTTATTTAATATTAATATTTTTTATATTAATATGAAATGTTTTATTTTGATAACCAAATTTATCTACTTGAACATTACTCAAAATAAAAAAGATTCATTTTCATATGTCTGCCGGCTTTCAAACTCACTACAAAGGACACAGTCACATTGATTTACAGTATTGTGTTAAATGTGAAACCCTTTATTTTTACCAACATTAAAAACACACTGCACATAAAAAATACAAAAGGACAAAAATTCCAAAAGAATAATGATCCAGATTTAACAATAATCAAACTAACATGTTCCCTTTTATCCTCATGCTGTTGTTGCATTCGGGTTCTGCTTGCTGTGACATTAAAAAACCTAAAACTAGCGTTATCTTGTTTGAACAGGCCCACACAGTGCACCACAAATCTTTTGTGCAAATATCTTTGACAGTAAAATAGATGAAAGAGTAATGTGTAATTCCAGCAAAGTTCCATTTGACTCTATTTCCTACAGGATAAACAAGAAGAGTATTTCATTCTATTGAGGAAAGTAGAAGTCTTTGGTCAACATTGAGACAATACAGGGGATCTGCTTCTTGCTGCTAAATCCAGGTAGGTTGGAGGAAGACTCAAAGTGTAGTGCCACCTTGCGGTTGACTCGTGTCATGATCTGCATCAGCTCCAGCTCTCCCTTGTAATGCACCAACATCTCACACAACGACTGAATGAACCAGGAGCCGTTGGATGTGTTTCTCCATGAGTAGTAACCTGCAGGACAGAAGAAAGTGTATCTCTTTTTAAACATGTTCCACAAAGTGAGAATGAGGTTAGTACAGATATCAGATATTCTTCTGTTTCATTTACTGGATACAGTGTAAAGGCCTTTACACACTGAGGGTGTGACGAATAAATGATGCCAAAATGTGAAGTAAGATATTTCACAAGGAAATATTCACAACTGCAGCAATGAAAATTTGTGACAGTTGAAACACAGTTAATTATTCAGAGAGCACTAGTGTTTCCCAAAAAAGTTATTCAATCTATGGCAGTAGTATGGGTGCCATGGACGAACGTTGCTCTCATGCACAATACATTACAAAAGCCAGGCAGGTACACAGACTAAAGAGTGAAGACAAGTTCTCGTGTAAGAGAGAGAACAACATTACATTCTACTTTCGGGTACGCAACTGCACAACTGCAGCTAAAACTTTGAGGTCTGAGTGTCTGTGTGGACAGTAACAACTTTATGGACGATAGTAAGAACGCACAAGCAAGCATACAGCAAATATCACTGCAAAAGTACTGCTACAAACAGCTATACAATGCAGTAATGGAGCAAAGCACCAAGTTAGAGATCTGTTATGTCATTATGCAAAGTGTCTTCTTTTGGTTCATTATGAAACTGTGGTGGGACAAATTAGAATATGACAGTCTAGATAATAAATGGGGAACACTGAAGCATGATGACTTCAGCTCCACTTTAACAGAACAGAGAAAGAGAAGGAGATGTTCCAGTCTCATTCAGTATCCTGGCCCAGGACATATTTTGGGATGTTGGTGGGACAGTTTAAAGTCCTGCTGGTGACCTATAAACACATCTGAGGAGGCAGAGGACCATACCTGCACCCTATTGACCCAGAGAGTTGTACAGCCAAAACTACTATAGTGTTCAGTGAGTGGTTGATACCTTTATTAGTAGTGCAAAAGCTAAAATATAAATAAAAAACAGATTTTTGCTGCATAATCTTTAACACATTTAACACACATTAACAACAGCTTGAAAAATATATTGATATGCAAAATAAGTGCAGAAAAAAAAAACCAATGTGTAAAAACTAGAATGTAAAGGACAAACATCTTTCCTGCTGGAGCCATTTACCTGGAGCAGTGGAATAAGCGTACAGGAAATCTGCCTCCACAGGAATCCTCTCTGATGTTTGCTCATCTACACTGTCCGTCTCGATCATGGCTCCGTCATCCAGGGCTGAACCACGACACGCCTAACAGGGGCACGAGACCCAGGTTTATATCATCAACTGTCAGTGTTCACCCCAACAGTAAGGTGGTAACTGAAGCAAGTTACATTTGATTGTTGTCATCACGTCAAAGTGAGACCACATTTGACTAATACACCAATTTATTAGAAGCTAAAAAAGACAAAATAGTAAAAAAAAATACAAATACAAATATTACCATACAAACCTTTCACTACAACACAAACATTTCCAGACACATTTTCATGGATGAGACACCAGCGTATTTGTATGTTCACATGGGTTTATGTTACTAACCTGTATGAAGAAGAGCTTCGGTTTGCCAACCAGACTTTTGCAGCGATCCCCTTTAAAGTTTCTCGTCAAGTTCTCCAACCTCTCACAGCCGTCTGTGCCATAAATCACCCCCTCGTCTCCATGACTCAGCAACACACACACAAACGATGCACTACTACTGTGGTCCTCATCAGATACTAAAGACAAACACAGGAAAAGATAGAAAACAACATTGCAGTCCAGATATTATTTCCTTTCTTAATGAAGATACTTGGTGGTACAATACTTGCTCTTGAGAAGAGCGGTGATAATTTAGGATTAAGCTGATGCAAGTCACAGAGGAAAATAATCTACAGGTCAGAGGGGATGTATAAGCACTTTCTCAGGATGAAAAAGAGGTGTCATACACGTACAAGAACCCGACAAAGATGTCAACTTAGAAAGACGACAGCCTTTGGGGATAGGGGCTGACCAGGTGTGAGCGGGCCGTCTCAAAAGTCCCAAAAGGGTTCAGACCCAATTTTTCCAGACATATTCTTGAGTTCTGGTATGTAGGAGGTGGGGTTTATGATTTATAATGCAACCAGCAACCAGGGGATGATCAAGATTATTTAGTTTCCCTTTTGAGGAGCAGTCATGTCATCTATCTTCATATATAGTCTATGATAACATACAGACTACACCTGATATACTGCCAGCTAGTGGTGGTTAAGAGCTTCAGCGGTAATGTCATATCTACAGGATGAACAGCAAGTATAGTTTTTGTCACCCTGATGATTGAAAATGAAAAATGGATGATTCCAATATCAAAGACCTTTCTATGTAATTGATTTAAATTTGAATCTATGAAGATTTGTAGTTTATTACCGCTCGTCAGAAGATGTTTCATCTGCCTCACAGTCTGGTCATTGGCCACTCTGAGTTTATAACCCAGCTCAGAGAAGGTCTTCATAGCAAAGGCAGCATCGACATCCGTCCCGTTACGATAACTCATCTCTAGACACAAAAACACACGTGGGGATTCAGTAGACATTCAATGGCAGTTTCTACGATAAAGTTCAAAGGCAGGTATGTAAAGTGAAAACAGGAGGATCAGGTGGTGGCTCTGTTAAAGCTTTAATGATCATTCATGAGCCTGTAGAACTGCCTCACACCAAATGATCACTCCTACTACTATCGTATGGACTGTGATTAAACACTGGAACAATACGAAACATGCACATACTATGTGTACTGTGTTTAAGATCCTTTTGAACCATGTGACTTACTAAATGTAACACAAGACTTATTTGCAAACTTTTCCAAAATGTCCAGTAATACTCTGTAATGTTTCCACCTCAGTGGTATCAGTGTGGGTAAGCACTCAACAAACAGAGTGGAGGGAGCAGGAAGATCAAAAACCGTGTAGTACAGAATCTGTATCTGTTGTCTACATTGTGAAATTCATTTCTTCATTCAGTGCATATGAATTGTTGAGTGGGTGTTTTTACTTGTGCTACTGTGGAAGTTCTTATTGTTGATGATCACACAGGTTCCAATGCTGGGATAGTCCATCTTGTAGCGGTAGGGGTCTGAGCCTGCAGCTGTACTGCCTTTACTGCTGGGGGTAGAGTCCACTTCCTCAGACGTCTTATTGCTGCCTGTGGCCGCTCCATCCGACCTGAAAGTTTACACACACATTTAGTTTCACCATCCCAGTGTGGACAATTGATTGACTTAATGGATTATCTTGCCCCTTGACCTAACACTAACCTTCATGACTGACACAAAAAAACCTGCTTTTCCCCCATTTGGAGCGCGGCTTTCGTCCCTAAATTGAACAATGAACTGATCTTTAGTTGGAAATTTGCCTATGACTGAAACACACAGTCATTGAAATTATTTCAAACTTGTTAAGCACCATCACAACTATACACGTATTAACCTGTTTTGACAACTCGTTGGTGACTCAGCTTGAATTGTTTGTTTAACCACAGTCAAGTGAGTGCTGAAGGTTTATAGCCTACACCAGGGGTATTCAACTAAAATTTAAAGAGGTCCAGTTAGAGAAAATTTCTTGAAGCAAAGGTCCGGAAGACCATAATGTCTAACTATTTAGTGTGATATATATATTTAAGTAGCCTAGTAGTTGTATCAACATCTGCATGTACTAAATACCTGACTGTCAAATCAAATGAATTCAGTACGATTCCAAAACTTTTTGACAATATTTATTGTCACGTAACATAGAACTGAACATATATGTATGATTGCAGATATGTATAATGTTCTCTCATTAACTAAATAAAAGTAGGGCTGCATTTCAAAATAAGAGAAAATGTGAAAATTGTGCATGTTCAAATAAAGGGCTTAACTTCAGAAAAATAAAATAAAGGGAGCAAAAGCTTGAATTTCCCTTTTTCTGTTTCACATCTTGACTCAAAAGTATCAACCAATTTTACAGATAATAAATCTCAACACATCTCAACAATTGAACAGTTTTAGAATCACTTTCTTCCCCTCTTATATCCCACTCCCCCACTTTGTTCGTCTGTTTCTCTCCCTTTCTCCGTCTCACTCCTGTTTCTCAACTTTCTCCGTCTCACTCCTGTTTCTCTCCCTTTCTCCGTCTCACTCCTCTGTTTCTCCACTTTCTCCGTCTCACTCCTGTTTCTCTCCCTTTCTCCGTCTCACTCCTCTGTTTCTCCACTTTCTCCGTCTCACTCCTGTTTCTCCACTTTCTCTGTCTCACTCCTGTTTCTCCACTTTCTCCGTCTCACTCCTGTTTCTCTCCCTTTCTCCGGCTCACTCCTCTGTTTCTCCACTTTCTCCGTCTCACTCCTGTTTCTCTCCCTTTCTCCGTCTCACTCCTCTGTTTCTCCACTTTCTCCGTCTCACTCCTGTTTCTCCACTTTCTCCGTCTCACTCCTGTTTCTCCACTTTCTCTGTCTCACTCCTGTTTCTCCACTTTCTCCGTCTCACTCCTGTTTCTCTCCCTTTCTCCGGCTCACTCCTCTGTTTCTCTCACTTTCTCCATCTCACTCCTGTTTCTCCACTTTCTCCATCTCACTCCTGTTTCTCCACTTTCTCCGTCTCACTCCTGTTTCTCTCCCTTTCTCCATGTCACTCCTGTTTCTCTCCCTTTCTCCATCTCACTCCTCTGTTTCTCAACTTTCTCCGCCTCACTCCTCTGTTTCTCTCCCTTTCTCCGTCTCACTCCTCTGTTTCTCTCCCTTTCTCCGTCTCACTCCTCTGTATCTCTCACTTTGTTTTCTCTACCTGTATCTGTATCTGTCTTTTTCTTTCTACCGTATTTTCATGTGTAACTTGCCTCTAACTCTCTCATCTGTCTGCACTGTAGAGTCGCAATGTTTACCGCCTGGAATGCACAGACTTGATTGGCTGAGTAGTATCACGTGGGATGGCTTAACTCGCATGCAATTGGTCTGTGCGTTTCCTCATCCGCTAAACCACTACCGTAAAGACTACAAAAGCTGCGCCGGTTACAAATAGAAGCGCCCCTTCAGGTTTTAAATCATAACGTTCTGTTTTGGCTGTAGGTCCGGGTCCGTACGGGACGGCTTCTGGGTCCGGACCCGGACCGCGGTCCGCCTGTTAGTGACCTCTGGCCTACACTGTCGTTAACACACAGGCAAAGTAAAACTGTTAGCAGGTGTCATGTGGACAACATAAAACATTTTTGTTTATTCAATAAAAAAATTAAATCAACATAAACAAGGACTATAAAATGAACACAAAGGTCATGGTGGCCATAAATCCCTCAGAATTAATCTTGGTAATTCAATACAGAAGCACTCGGTTACTGAGCCATACCACTAAATTAAGAGAGGAGCAGAAATCTGAGTGACTTAAATCAAAATACACATAGAGACTTTCACACTCATAGTTCACCTACACAGCTGATTCCACATCTCCCCAACTCTCCAGCCTGCTTTGTTTCACCTCCCAGGGTGGGACAAACCAGGCCTTTATTATTCACAGTGCATGGCGCTGATTGACCTCACGTGATGACGAGGTTGCAAAGCTCTGCCCACCTTCAACCTGAGCAGAGGTGGAACTGGCTAAAGTTAGGCTACAACTGATAAAGCAAGGACTTACGAGTGAGCAGTGTATGAGTCATGTTTCCTCTACATCATCTCTATTTGGTGGCCGTTCAGGTCGAGGAAATCACTGTGTTTCAGTTTGGGTGAATCTCATTTCACTCTTTTTATCTTATTTTTTATCAATTCGCCCACACACCTGTCTGAGTTACATGCCCTGCAGGGACTGATGGATTCTATAGGCCTCTCTGAGTGCAGGCTACCTATCACCATCGGACAGGTTTAGGTCGTCAGTACTGGTGTACAGTAATTACCTCTTTGAAAACCACTTTAAGGCATCCACAGTGTCACCACCGCTCTCCTTTTCACCATCAGCCATGTTCCTACACACATCAAGAGAAAAGAGAGCGAAATCTGAAAGTCTGTGACAAATGTAAGATAAAAATAAGAGAATTAAGTACATTGAAAAATACAAAAATGGGTGAAACCTGCTCACACTCTACTGCACTGAACCCCTGAAAAATCCAAACTACCTTTATTACCATAAGAAGTATTAGAGAAAAGAATAAACATTTTCTGACTTAGCTTCATTTATATTATTCCACTACTGCTGGCTTTTGAGGCTGGTTACATTCCTGCAGTCTGTCATGTCTTCTGGAATGAAGCTCTTAACATCCCTCTACAGCTACAGCCTGAGCGAAATAGATATTGATGCAGATACAGAGATCTCATAATGCTACATCAGTCAATAGCAATTTCATGAATACATAACTGCAGTACAAATGCAATACACATCTCTTAGATTTTGTGTTTTTAAAATAAACTTCACAGTTGAAAAATTGAATTATTCCAGCTCTCTTGTGAACAAACTACATTATGGAGACATTTCCTGTTAGCTCTGTAGCTTCATACATCATTGAATAAATTTGAAAATCACAAAAACATATTCTCACTCACTGCAAGTAAACTTTGGAACTTAATGTGACTTACTCTATTTCCAGTAAAACTGTTGATGTCTCTGGTTTATCCAGAGTGACCAGAACACTTTTTCTGTTGTTCTCAGTATTGTTATGAGTGTAAAAATAAAGATAAATATAAGCATGAACAACAATAATAGCAGCAAACAACTATATACAGAAAAAAGAACAAGGCATATTTAGAAATAGTGCAAAATGGTGTAAGAATGTTGTTGTTCCCCCAGTGGCAGTCCCTGAGGGCGGAGTGTGTGTGGGGGTTGTGTGTTTTAAAGATTTTAGATAATTTTAAAAAATATATTCCAGAGTTTTGATTTACATATTGAAGGAAGTATGAGTGTTTGCAATTTGCTGCAGTTTGATTGGATTAAAGGGGAGAGTTGGAGCTTGGTGAAGGTTTGTGTACCACTGGTTAAAAAAAAAAAAAAACAAGTTAATCCATAGATTGTGATTCCTTACTGAATAGTAGAAACTCTGACTCACTGCTGTAAATATGATTCAGTTCATATGACAAAGGATTCTCAATCATACTCAATGCTTAAAAAAAAACCAGATTATTGGAAGATGTTCAAGGCTTAGTTTTTAAATGTTATGACTATTTAATTAGTATACATTCTCCTGTGGTATTAAATCATATGGTCTTTGGATGTATGAGCAGTATCTTGCATCTTTCAAACTGTATTCTGTTTATCTTTAATGTTTCATCATACCTTTCATAATAATGCATCCTGTCCTGTAACTCATAACGAAACTCAATTTACAAAGCTGGTTTACAGCTCCTCGTGTTGGTCAGTGACAAATACATATTCACAACTATGTTATTACATATAATCAACCTGTCACATATGCAGCTAACGACATGTTCTTATTGTGTCACTGCTGCATGTCGTGTCAGGAGGAATATGCTTGAAGAGCTAGCTGCACATGCTAACTGAAGACATGCCTTCATTAGATAAGACGTGTTAAAACTGTATCAAAATTAAATGACACGAGCTTAGCCAACGTTATCCCTGAAAGGAAAGTGACAGGACAACTTTCAAAATAAAACAGCAGATACGTCGTGTTGTTTTCCTGCAGTGACATTTAAACGCGGAATGAAGCTAAAGCAACAAACTCTTATATTTTAAATGACACCAGAAAAACTTCATGATGTCAGGTGCTGGCTGCGGTGGCTCCAGTTACGAGCGAGGAAAACTAATAAGAACTACTGTTGTTCCAGTCCTGCTTCGTTCAACTCATACGTGTAAATAACAATACAAATATAAAGGATTAAATGAAAAACAAACGCACCTTTTCTCTTGACAGGACCGTGGAGGAAAGTCTCTGCAGCTGCCCTCCCTTTAGAGTCATAATGAGGAAATGTCACATTGTTCAAAGTACAAGTCTGAAACTTTCAGCCAATCAGGGACGCCGCTCCCTGGTGTGGGCGGGAGAAACATCACAGTGTTCGGAGCACCTTGACCAGAAGACGACAGATGATTGGCTTAGGAAAATGTCCGCTGCCGTCGCGACCAATCAGTTGTGGCGTGTCAGGACCGGTCGCTCAAGATGAAAATACAGTGAACAACAATCTGCCAGTAAACATGGACTTTACAGGAAGGAAACACACACGCACACGCACACGCCGCCCCCCCCCCCCCCCAGCCTTAACCACAGTGACTCCTTGCATAACCCTAACCCAAACCTTTACCTAAGTTTAAAACATGTACCCATAAGGTCGACAAATCCCCATAATGTAACTGTGTGAATACATCTAGGGCCCCCACAACATGAGTAATACATGCAACACATAACTGTAACACCTGTAAAATACAATACCGGACGAAAAACACACTGATAGGTTTGTATGTTAGTCTAAATTTATTTTTATACTTAAGGCATTTCAACATCACATGAAAGTAGAACTTTAATGTTATGTCAAGAAAGGAAACCTATTGATGTACATCCTGTTTGTACAGATCATATGACACAAAGACAGGAAATATGCTATTAATACTTTTAAACATGTAAATAAACAGTGAGCCACTTGTGGACAAAATGATGGCGGTTTAACTGAGTGTAAATCAAAATGTCGAGCTGCTTCTGGTCTTAAAAATCCAGTAGTTTTAGTACAGCTCATATTGTATATACAACATATATGCTTTGAGAGTGTGTATATCTGTGTGTATGACAATATTCTATAGTGTATTAATTACAAGTCTCACTCTTCTTCAGCCTCTGTTCCATTTGGTCATTGAGTGTTTTCAGCTGATGCTCTGCCGCCTGAACATGCTTCGTCTCCAGCAGCAGAGCTGGTAAGCTGGACGCCCCGTACTGCACCGGAGGAGGACGAGGAGGATAGGAAAGGAGAGAATATGTTAATATAGGAGTTTTCCTGCGGTTATTTCTATGATTTCTAAAGTCAGCTTTCACGTCATTATTGTGCGTCTGTACCATCTCTTGCTCTTTGGGGTGTTGTTGTCGGTAGTCTAGATAATGCTGGTTGAGGTCTCTGATGTCATGGAGGAAGGCACGGCTTCGTCTCAGATCATCTAAACGCAGCTCAAGTTCAGCTTCCTCCTTTTGTAGCAGCGTCACCTGTCTCTCTGCTCTGTCGGACCAACCACAGTGTAAAGGTCAGTATGAGGACTTTAAAGTAAACAATCTTTACAGGAACTTTTACTTTTTAGGAAAAGAAGGTTACTGATGAATATTTTTTACATTGAAAAGATATTTTTTTGACTTAGGTCTACACATCTACCTGAAAACACTGTGGATACTTTTAATGACTCATTACTTTATGTTTAGCTTATACACATAAAAACCTAAGAATACTAAATGGTCATTATTGGTGTCTGAGCTGCCTCTTACCTCATCAGCTCATGTTTGGCATCCAACAGTCTCTTTGTCTTTGTGCTTATCAAAGAAGCCACCTGACACACACACACACACACACACACACACACACACACACACACACACACACACACACACACACACACACACACACACACACACACACACACACACACACACACACACACACACACACACACACACACACACACACAGTAAATAGAGGCTGCCATTAGCACCATCCATCAGCTCTGTGAGGCTGTAGTTAGCCACAGCAGCTTTGAGCACCATGACTGCATGCTAACATGCTAATGTTTAACAGGTATAAAGTCTGCCATGTTCACTATTGTACATTAGCATGCTAACAATTTTAGATCTACACACAACTTATATGTGAGGCTGACTTGAATGTCTTTAGTCTCGTAAATATTTGGTAATAAACCAGTCACTATCAGACAAACTACAATTATGAAGTGATGATAGCACGAGATGAAAAGTCGCTAAAGTGATGAAATCCCAACCCTCAGAGGAAAAGTATTTTTTAAGGCAAAATTCTCAAAATCACAAATGTCACAAGAGATAAAGTAAGAATATCACCACAATCTGTCGGCTATGTTGTCTGAAAACCATGAATGTCAAACTCAAACAGCAGGAGATGAAGTATTTAGCATTTTTATCTTTGCAGTTTGCCATAGTTACCTTGGCATTTTCTCTCTTTAGAACCCTGAGCTCCTTGTATGTCGAGACCTGGAAAAGCAGAAACCCCAGACAATACTTGTGTATTACAATTAAATTAAAATTACTTACTTACTTATGGCATTAATCCATATCTTTCATTTTCAGTTTTAGTTCATACAACACAGTACATATACACATGTATGTACATTTATTTTATATATATATATATATATATATATATTTATATAAATAAAACTTCAGCAACAAGTTTTATTTCTTTGCAACATTTTTGGCATGAAGACATAGTTATAAATGTTTTTGGAAATCCAGTGTGGACAAATCACAACTCGCACATCAGATCAAAAACAAGGCACTGGCATTTATGCACTTTAGCCTCGAGGTAATGAATGAGATGACTCAAACTCTGAAGTGTCACGCTATTTCTAGTCTTACAAGTATTTCACAATGTCTGACCTTTTCCAGGATTTGCTCTTTCACATTGGAGGAGAAGGAATCAATGGACTGTTTGACAGATTTAGACGCCACAGACTCCCTGACAACATACAGATACACAAAGAATGTAACCTAACTGCACCATAAAACAGACCTTATAGATATTTGAGAAGAGTAAGTGCTTAGAAGTGGAAATGTACCTGTCCTCGTCACAGAAATCGAGGAAGGCATCCAGCACCACCTCTAAATCTGTTGTTGCCTGACGACCACGTCTCTTGCTCTTCTTTTTATCGGTGTTGGAACTATCAGCTACTGCAGATGCGCTGCCTTCAGGGGAGAAGTAGGTTTATCAAGTGTGTTTCGAGGGACCTGGGGGGTCCCTACATCGAACCAAAGTGAACCCCCCAAACCCTCCTCCCCAAAAGAAACACATGATACCAAACCACATCATTCCAAGAGGGTGTCGACCTTTTCAAATATATATAAGTGTCATGATGTAGAGATGTCCCAAAAGGTTGACTCTACATAAGACGGTTTGAAACACTAGGTGGTGTTATGAGCCATGTTCAACCCATAAATGTAGATTTTTTTTATATGTGGTAATAAATGTTTATGTTTAATGTATGTCATTAAAGAACGTATATAAGTTAGTTTATAGCTCAAAAAACACATTTAAATGTGCATTATCTCTTTAAATGCAAACCTCCACCCCCATCCCAGACACATCATATACACATATTTATATTCTTCAACCAAACCTCTTAAACTACGAAGCTGTAACAGAAAGCTATAAGCAGGAGGTTAGGAGGTTTCTGACCAAAGTGTCATTGCAGTCTCTTGTCAGTAGCCAATCATAACAATTAAGGGGCTCTCACAAAGTTGTCTTTGGTGTGGAGAGCCATTCTCGGGGCATCGAAGCATAGATGCCAGATTTTGATGTATGAAGTCATAACTGACACTATCCTCTTGTACCCTTTATCCTCACCTGATGAAGACTTTCTGGGTTGGGACCGAACAGGTGAAGACTTTCTGCTTTTGCCCAAATTAAATACTCTGGCCTTCTTTGGACTTGGCTTCTGTATGAAAGAGATAAAGAAAAAGATGAAAACAAACTACAAACTGATTGTGTTTGTTAAAGCCCCCTGCTGAAGTCGCTCCATACCCAATATGTGCCTTCGTCCACCTCCTCATCAGAGGACAGGACTCTACTACGGCTGTGCTGGCCTGTGTTCGATTCCTGCTGAATGAAAAAAGATCAAAATTCATCCATCATCACAAGAAGTTCCCCAAGTTTTGATGTGGCGTATTTATCACGACAGTATTACTACAACTGAGATATAGTGTGGACGAACCTGTGATTCAGAGTCATTGGAGTTTCCACGGTCTGATTCATTCTTTCTCTTCATGTCCTTCATCTGCTGCTTTTTCAATGGCCTTGTTGAGAGACACAGACAGATGAGGAAATTGACAGGAAGACAGGCAGGTCAACATATCTAATAAAAAGGCCATAAGGACAAGTAGATTGTCCCGACGAGTTTTTTATCACTTTAAAATTGTCAGTAGCTTCTCTATGTGACCTCACCTCGATGCAGAGGTCTTTCCAGCACTCCTCCTCTTCGCAATTACTTGTCTGCGAATGTTGGCCTTTGGGGGAGGTTTGGTGCTTGTGTGGGGGGTGACGCTGGTGTCAGACTCAGCAGTGGCGGGGACTTCCGGTTCAGGTTCTCCCTTTTTTTTCTCCCCTTTTGCTCCTTTCTCAGGTCTTTTCAGCACAGACAGCAGAGACAATATACTTAATTCACATCATAATACCAAAATATTACTGCAGCACACACATTTCTTTAACCATACCTGGCTTTGAACTTCTCTGCAGGATTTCTCCTACTTATCTTCCTTTTCTCGCCTCCCGTCTCTGTGACCTCCCTCCTCACCGCAGCTCCACGCTGTTTCTTCTTCAA
The DNA here is from genome assembly GCF_009819705.1 of Hippoglossus hippoglossus. Lineage (NCBI taxonomy): Eukaryota > Metazoa > Chordata > Actinopteri > Pleuronectiformes > Pleuronectidae > Hippoglossus > Hippoglossus hippoglossus. The sequence goes on from NC_047160.1 coordinate 5,772,580, forward strand.
CATCTGATGATCGTCCCCTCTTCCTGCTTTTCCTTTGTCCATCTGTCCCTCTACTAAGACGTTTAAATCTTCCTCCATGGCGGTACTGTGCAGAGGGTTACCTAGGCAGGACAATACAAAGAAAAACATGTTAATGTGCAATAAACTATCTGCTCGTCTGCAGTAACATGTTAACTTTCTCTGAGTAGGTTAAGCAGGATTATACAAAAACTAATAGTGATTCCCACAAAACTTGTTGGAAGGATGAAGTATGGGTCTGGGAAGAAGCCATTAAATTATGGTGTAGATCCAGATTAGGGGGTGGTTGCAGGATTTATAAACATTTTCGTTGATATCTTAGTGAATATGAGTGACGCTTTAAAATAAAAGAGGTGTTTGATTCAACGAGTGTGTGACATTTCATGTGGATTCAAATAAAAATCTGCATCTAGTGGATTTAAATTTGGCTTCAATCAAGCCATCAACCCCTAGCATATGGTATATAGCATATAGCCGCTGTATGGTAACAAATAGGGCTAGAAACTTGTAACTACCACCAATATGTAGCTGTGAAACGTAATGTGGCCTAGTAAAGGTAGAACAAAAAATATAATAAAATACTATATCAAGCCCTTGCCTGACAGTACTATGGGTATTATAGAGAAACACACAGATAAGATAAGACAAGATAACTCTTTGTCATCAGAGTGCTCTTCTGAACTGTGTCTTGCGTCTGTTTCACAAAACATGAAACCAAACCACAAAGCAAATATAAATACACACTTATTGTATCACACATAATGTGTAAGTGGCTGCCGACCAATCGATATCATCACTTCCATTAAAATAGAGGTGGGCAGTGCACTGGTGTCATAGTCATCACTGAGGTGATTGTGCACAACACGGATTGAGCAAATAAATAAATCAACAGCCTAATTATATTAAAACACAATTGCTATATCAGCTGCTTATACTTTGACATCCTGTGCTCAGCCCACACAGGGACACTGAGACCAATTTAGAGATTAAACTCTAACCTTTGACAAACTAAAGGGACAAATGAGTTCCGCAGTCAATTCAGTCAAATCGAAATCTTCTGCTTGATGAAAAAAGCTGCTATAATAGGCAATGAGAGGGGTCGGCTGTAATAATATCAGCCAGAGTCGACATTATTTTAAAGTACGCAGCTTGAATAGTCGAGTCAAGCACTTGACCCACAATCTTTGAGCAGATAAGTAGAAGGAGTCCACCCAGTCAAGCTTCAAGCTGAACAGAGAGACAACACTGCCAGGCACTGATTCCATACTGCAGAACACTCCATTTTATAGATTGAAGAAACCATAACATATGCTAGTTTGCTCCAAGTGGCCTCGATCTCCTGAGAAAGCAAATGTGTTACACCTCGCTACAACTCTGAAAATCTCTGCCACCTCACATCTGTCAGCTGGACTCTATCGGACTGTTCAAATCCCACATCTGTTTGGATCAGTCTACCACAGACACCATCTTAACCATCCCTCACTAATCAGATTGGAACCTTTGGTGTTTGATGAGCCTTTGGTTACTCGTAGGTGTTTTTGCCTCTTAACCTGATTCAACTGGTTCGATTTTTTTTAACTATTCTTGCGTATTGAGGTGTTTGTGTCTCTTAATCTGATTTTAATGCTTGGTTCTCCTTGATGGAAGATGTGTTTAATTACGACACATTATAAGGTGTCTAGAAAGGCTGAGTGAAATACAATGTATTATCATTATTATTACAAATATAATCTGCATGTGTGCTCCATTAACATCTACATAAATATTTAGAGGGAACTTGTTTGGTGTGTGTGTGTTGTGGACAAGAGAGATGTGCAGTGTAAAGAGTCACCATCGTTTAGCTGCAGCCCCTCCATGAAGGAAGCTTTGTCTATGAAAGACAGGTTGGGAGGCTCTGCTTGATCCACAGACGCAGCTTTCTGCATTCAAACACAAAATGAACCTCAAATTACATAAAAAAATGACATGACATTAAAAATCATAGTACAGTGACTCACTTGACTCTCTGGGGGGGCCTTGGCTCTTCTGCCGTTTGTGGCACTGTGGACAGAGAGAATATAGAGGACCTTCTTCATCATCATCATCATCATCATCAGAATATGTAACATCAGCAGCTACAGGTGACACCTCCAACCTGTAGCTGCTGCCCAGAGGAGACACTTCAGCTCCAGCCTCGTGTTGTGTTTGTCATGTGGCTAAATAACCTACATACAAACTCACAGTGTACTTTTTTTTATTACGATTGCAGGTCTGCTCATTGTTGTGTTTACATCACCGAACGATCCCTGGTTTCCCCCTAGTTCGAGCGTTTTCCTCTCGTTATTACACTGTATGTCAAATGAAACGTTGTGACTCTTCCAACAAACGACAAAGCGACGGGTGTGACAGGTTAATTAAAAACTAATAATGGATCGTTCTCACCTCATGTTGAAGAACTGCAGCTTTAATATCAGGTTCCACTTTGTAAACAATCCGCTGCTCGTAGTTTCCTCACAGCTTCCCGCAAAATGTTTTGAGTTCCTGGACTGTACCACTTCACACAGGGCTGGTGGGAGGTGGAGCAATTCTATCAAGAAAACAAAAATATACTGCTAAGAATGGCTTATACAAAAAACCGAACTGAATTTTACTGTCGAATACTGTGGTATAGGCAATATTTACTTCATATTAATACAATCAAACCCTATTGTGAGAGGGTTATCTGACATATTGGTCCCTACGGAGAGATGAAGTTTGTAAACCCCAGTCATCGTTCTTCTCTTGTTTTATGGCCAAACAACGGAATGACGCATTACCGCCACCAAGTGGTACGGAGAATAAAATTAAATAATATAAATCCTCTCAATCAATTTTGTTCTCATGAGATATTGGAACAGAAACAGATACCCCCTCTCCCAAAGCCAAATGGAACTTTAAACCTGCAAGGTTCCGTATCAGTTGCCTTCTGTCTGTATATTTTGGACGAAAAAGCAGAACATGTTCTGAAATTTCACATCATACCGTACTAACTTTTCTGTTTCATAATCCTGTACAACCAAAATATAGCCTGGATATTAATTTCTTCTCTCCGGGTTCCTTGTGATTGTTGAATTTTAGGTATTTAATGGGTACATTTTTCTTAGTTTATTTAAGTAAGTAAGTAACGTGCAGTGACACTAATAAATCAAAAATGTTGGAAATCACTTGGAGTATAGATGACAGGATTCAATTAAACTGGGTTACTTATCTAAATATTTCCCAAAGCCACACAAAAGTAATGAGATCACGCAGCTGTTTCAATTATTTTTTATTCAAGTTTTGCAAAACAAATCCAAGATGATTGTAAAAACTGTTTTAGTGAGACACTGTTAAAAGTACTTCCATTAAATTCATCATAAACTTTCAAGATCATTACACTGAGATTGCAAGTAAAATTAAGAAAATGTGTCTTTTCAACGTAACATAAGATACATGTAACAACTCTAGAAAATGGAGTCAGTGCCATGAAAAAAGAAATCTGTGAAATAAGAAGTTTAACGGGAAAATATATAAAATAATAAATAAATGCAGAATGTGAATTACAACTAAATATTACAAATATTTTATTTCCTTCCAATTTTAATAATTTAATTCTAAAAATATATATATTGATTACTCATTTATTGAACCAACTTTATATAATGTCCTTTTATCCCTTTACTTGTCCTTGTTCTATTCCCCATTGTTTTTGCATTAAGGTAAAAAAGGGATACAAATAAATAAAAACTTTAAAAATATATACAGAAAGTGTAATTTATATGCAAAAATAAAGCAATGTTTTTTTCAAAATATATTAATATATATTAATATATATTAATAATTCAAATATAAATGTGAAAATGCTTATAATTATTTGCTTCTTATTTGTTCATTTAATTCTTGTATCATTTCTCTTTGTTTCAACATTTTATTTACTTCTTTTAATTATTCCTAATATTTATTTCCCTATTCTCTTTCAGTTTTGTTCTTTTCTATGACACTCCTGACTCCACACATCTCCTCTGTTCCTGTTATAAACATAGATAAATTAGAAAAATCGCCCTGAGTGTGTCTGTCCCTGTGAACAGCTAAGTTTGTTTGTGCAGTTTCAATATGGCTCATACTAAAGAACACAACAGAAACAATCCAAGTATCCAATGTGGATTTCAACTCCAATTGAACAAATTTACATAGTGAAATACAATCTGACAATAACTGTCAAAAACCCTGAAATGTTCATGTTGTGATGTGTCAGGGTGTTTGTGTGACATAAGTCATCACTCTGACCCTCAGTGAAGTGTTCCCTCTTCATCCTTTAAGTTAGAAAGTGTGTGTGTGTGAGGTGCTGTGTGTGGTTCATTCCACAGAATTCCTGAGATATCTGATGCCACAGTGAAGAACTGTTTCCCTTTAAAATGCATCATTGGAGACGAGAACTGATCATAACTTCGGCAAAACCATTCAATCAGTGGCCGCATTTATTTTAAAGATAAAATCTACTCTGTTCCTCAAAGGTTTTGTGCGTTTTTGTTCAGAATGCTCTGAATCAAGTTTCATTAAAAGCTACATGACATCCTCTTCCTGTTGTTTCTCTTGTTACTGAGGACTGAGCAGGTGGATGACGCTCTTCCTTTACTTCCTTGTGTGCGTCAGCTTTTCCTCCTCCTTGTCCTTCTCCGACCCCCCTTCTTTCTTTGCTGTCCATCTGAAAACATGTTTGGAGGAGCTCTTGTGTCAGTGGTCTCCCCTCTCCTTCTACATTGTGATCCCAGCGTACAGCTCTTCTATCTGGGGTCTGAAGTGTTGCTGCAGTTCGTTCCTCTTGGCCTTCATCGTCGGAGTGAGAAGGCCGTTCTCGATTGAGAACAGCTCGGTGTGGGTGTAGGTGGCCCTCACCTGAGGGACACACACAAGTTGCCAGGTTGTGTTGGAGAGCAGGATAATGTTTCACTCACAGAAAAGTATTTCATATCTGATCAAAGGTTGTAAGAATGCTACAAAGACAGACACAGATATTTCAACTCTGAGCTGAGTTATGAGCCATTGTTTTACCTGCTCAAAGGACTTGAGGCCTCCTTCCTTTCCCAGTCGCACCATGTCCTCCAAGATGGCTGCTTTCACATCCTGTGCAGATGGGGGAAAAAAAGGGAGGAACTCATAATGATGATATCACAAGTTCTTTCAATCGACCTGCAGTACATGGGCTATGGTACATGATAATCTGGCCCAAGTCACAACACTAGTTCAGTTCTAAGCTCTTTTTCATTTATCTTTCAACTGACTTTTGCAGTCAGCTCTCAGGTTTCTTTTGGTAAAGAAAAAGTTTCAAGATTTTTCCTCTGTGGACATTTTTACAACAATTTACTTCATATATTGACATATTGAATTGTCACTGTCTCTAGGGATCTCTAGGCACCTCTCAATTCAGAGGGCTACGATTCAATTACAAAACGATTATCGATGCATCTCGATACAAAGAATTTCATTTCTATACATGATACATTTTTTATCACTGTGAGACTAGAGGTGTGCATCTTCACTAACCTCATGATTTGTGCTTTAAAAAAGTATTCTGGACTGTTACTGTTATTACAAGTGTGCTGTAATTTACAAAATAAGGTTTTCAATTTAAAATCAGACTACAACAGTGGTCCTCTGATGTTCTCTAATCACTCACACCTAGAGCTGATCTTTATAAAAACCTGATGAATTCATATTTATGTTCCTTGATAAAACGGGGCGTCGCTTATTCTGCTGCAACAAGGAAGTAAAAAAAAAAACCAGTGTGTGATTGTGTGTGTCTGCTCGTCTCTGTCGCTCACAAAATCTGATAACCACATGTATTTACTTCCTTGTGTACTTCAATCAATGGCATCGGATCATCAATCCGGATCGTTCCGGTCACTTAAACCCTGATGTCCTGGCTGTTCATGTCTTGTGTTGTGTGTAGCAGATTATCCACCATGTGCGCACAGTGTGCATGTGTTAAAATACATGTCTCAAACTCTTAAGCGAATCTACAAACACAAAGTAAACGTCAGTTCTGTTCAGGTCCTAATAACTTCTGATTAGTGTCTGTGTTTATTGTTAAAATGTAAAGTGAGCGCAGGTCTGTGGGAGAGTGGAGGGAGGACACTCAGAAACTGACACAGTAAAAGAAGACCTGTGCGTCTGTCCTGATCCTGAAGTAGCGGTGGTTATAATTATGCAGTGGCAGGACATGGCTAAAAAAAAAAAAAAAAAACACTTAAAGACTGAGGTACGATCTGGGAAGTTGAACCAGGTTCAACTTTTTCACCACAAGACGTGTCATGTAGCCTTTTTGACCCTTGTTGGGAATCACTGTTGTTTGTGAAGAGACAGAAATGGATTTACAGTGTGGATACAGGAAAACATATGTCTGCTGCTTGAATTCATTGTACACTAGAATTAAACTCTACTCAGTATTACCGCTCTGCCACATAGATCCTGGTAGTTGCCCTCCAGGCCCAGTGTCTTCTTGGTCCAGCCAGATAGGAAGTCAGGGTCAGGGACCACCACTGCTACCAGACATGCCTGGAGGTAAACACAATATATGAAAGTCAAAGTGTGGGTTAGCCTGTGTGAGCTTATGCACCCATTCCACTGACAAATTCTGAAGTTACAGAAATAATTCCACAAAGCTTTGACACACACACACACACGCACACGCACACACACGAAAATGTCCTCCACCCACCTGCAGGCTGTCTCCATGCACAAAGACCTGTGCCACTGCATCACTCCTCAGGTAGATAGTCTCGATCTTTTCAGGAGCAATGTACTCTCCCTGTGCCAGCTTAAAGATGTGCTTCTTCCTGTCCACAATCTTCAGTGTACCATTCTGGGAACACATTCACAAAGCATTAATGTCTGTACAAATACAAAATGTCAACAAGCTGTCAGAGAATCAAACAACTTAAAAATCGAGCTAAATGTAATGAGCTTTCATTAAGGTTTGTGTACGTATGTTTGGAGTGGAGTATAAAAAAGTGAGGGTGTTATAAAAGAATACACGAGTATGAACCTAAACTGCATGAACTTACTGGAAGCCATTTTCCAACGTCTCCTGTGTGAACCCATCCATCTGCATCAATAGTCTCTGCTGTCTTCACTGGGTCCTTCAGATAGCCCAGGAACACGTTTGTACCCTTCACACACACCTAGAAATCAACATGGAAACACGGTTGTGAACGACAAACATTACCATATATATATGTGAAAGACAGCATCTCTGGGATGACTCATTGGTCATGGTGCTTTACCTCTCCCTCTCCGTTTGCAGCCAGATAGTTCATCTCGGGCACATCCACCAGTTTGATTGAGTTACAGGGCAGAGGAGCTCCAACATGGCCTAGTGACGTGAGGTTTAGTTAAGTTCTGGTTCTGCTGAATAATTTACGTGTCATGGTTTACAAAGAAAAATACTCTTACCTGCGCTCCAGTCTCCTGGGATGTTCATTGTGCACCCAGCAGTGCACTCGGTTTGTCCATAGCCTTCATAGAACTGAAAGAGAGCACAAACTAAGATGATTATTATTCTTTAACAAGCAGAAGATATTGCAGTGTAGAGCTAATGAGGAGCATAGAATGATGTGGACCTGATTACAGACTCGATGGCAGAATGTTGTGATACGTTACAGAATTCCAGGAAAGATGACAGAAAACATGTGAAACAAGGACTCGACGTTGAGTGTGTGTTTGTTACCTGACAGCCTATTGCAGCTCTGAGGAAAGTGAGAACAACAGGAGAGATGGGAGCGGCTCCTGTGAACATGAGACGGACGCGACCACCGAGGCTGTCCTGTAGAGGACAGCAAACTTCATTAATGCTTGCATTTACGATGAAGAGATGACAGCAGAGTCACAACGTCAGCTGGAGTTACCATCAGCACAAATCTTATGCTATGAAAACCTCCAACTCATGCACACAATGCAGTATGAGACAAGCGCTTCAGATTCATTTTACCACATTTTTCTCACAAAAGGACAAATCACAGTGTAAAAGGGCTTACAAGTAAGGAACAGACTCCACTTCAATAATCAACTAAATCTAATAACTTTTTGGAAACTTGTATCATCCACCCGTGGACATGTAGGCGTTTAAACTGTGCAGTGTCAAACAGGAGTTGTAAATGTGCTGGTTCTGTATACCTGGACCTTCCTGAAGATTAGTCGATCCCAGATACTGTCTCTCCTCACGATGCCTTTCTTCAGCTCTGCCTCCTTTCTCCTGTAGGCAAACCCCAGCAGCCAGCGCTCCAAAGAGGTGTTAGCCTGGCCAAAGATCTACAAACACACAGACACACACAGCTTAGTTATAAGAAACAGCATTAGTTATATTATCATCATCCTCATTTAGGTCTCTGCTGCACTCGTGCAAAAAGCAGGTCAGGTGATGCAAGTATTGCTAGTTTTAAAATGTTAATATGAGCAATGTCAGACATTCAGCAGCAGCATGAGCACGGCTTTAACCTTTTGTGCTTACATCAGTGTGTCCACCTACCTTATCATACATTCTGTTGAGGACTCGGGGCACCGCAGGGAACACAGTCGGTTTCAGTGTGTTCAGGTCGTCTGTCAGCCGACGAATGTCTCCCTGGAAAAAGCCGATCCTTGCTCCATGGACTAACATCACTCCCTGTCAGCAAAAAGGGAGTGAGTGATGAGAGATGCAGAAGAGGAAAGTTAAGAGTGAGTGATTATAGAGAAGTTGTAGGAATACAGATTTATCTCGAACAAAGGGTGACAAAAGGAACTAAGAGATCATACCTGTGCTACTCTCTCAAACATATGAGCCAACGGCAGGAAGGATATGTGGACATTACTGGTACTAAAAGGATACCAACTCTAAAACATGTTCACACACATGCAAAGGAATACATGGACACACAGGTACACATACACACAAGAACAGACGGGGAGAGAAAGACATCAGTGATGATGTTTGTACCTCCACCACCCTCTCAAACATGTGGGCCAGAGGCAGAAAAGACAGCATCACATCCTCCGAGGTGGTCTGAGAGTATGACTGGAGAGAAAAGCAAAAGAGTTTATCAAAGCCCCTCACTCTATATCCTAAGACATGTTGGTGGTTTTCCCCTCACACCGTCTGACTTTCATTCTCTCAGCTCCATCTTGCTCTAATTGCTCTAACCTCACTTTTTCCATTTACTCACTCTCCTACCCATCTTGTGGTCCTGGTGGCCATTCTGAGTTACTCCTGGCAATTCATTTGCAGTTGCTAGCAGAGCAGTATCACACCAGGAGAAATGTTTATACTCAAAACAATGTGGTTTCTCCCTCAGCCTCCACCTCCTTAAAGAGGAGGCTGTGGAGGAGAGGACGAGGTAGGAAAGGAACCTGCCTCCTCCTTTGGATTAAATTGATCTCAAAATGCTTCTATTCCAAAGGTTAGAGCAGACAATTGTAACTGTTGTTCATTGCAACTTAAACACATTACATGTTTCATCAGCCTCTCTCACCTCTGTCAATTTGATGAAGGATGAGCAGTTGGACACAATATTCCTGTGTGTCAACATAGCTCCCTTTGGATCTCCTGAAAGTACAAACACACCTTTAGAGAGCAAGTATACATTTCTTAGGTATTGATGGACATTGGGATTGCTGCGGTAGTGTAGTGTTACTGGTGTTCTAGCACATACAGTTGACCAACGGCCAAACATCTGTTTGATTTCTTATGGACATAAAACTTGATAGGTACATTTTTGTGCATCAGTGGCAGCAGCCACGTCACTAATTATTAATACTAAGTCTGCAGTTATAAAATGTCAGCTCCGAGCAGCAGCAGAGTCTGACCCGAACCCAATAGGCATTCCCTTTTTTTGTGTCTGAACCCAACCCAAGCCTGATGCAGAAAATAAAAACTTTCCATGATTACAGCAGAAGCATGAAGCTGCTCATAGTGAAATCTTAAGTTACAGGTTTCACTCAGTAAGACCAGTGTTGTCATGAGTTTATTACCTGGTGGGAAAACGTCTACACCTTGACACAACTAATGGCATTTATTATGGGTGCTTTTCTCCATGTGTGTCTCACCTGTTGTTCCGCTGGTAAAGCAGATGACTGCCATGTCGTCAGGCTGCGGAGGCTGGAGGGATGGTGGTGTAAAAGGTCAAACAGTGCCAAATCACACACAACTTAATCATTGATAGAGATAGAGATCTTTTAACAGCCCACTGCTTACAGTACTTACCACTGGTTGGTGATGATTGGCTTTCCCGATAGCCTGCAGAACAGGAAACTCTAGTTAATTAAGTCAATATAGATGGAATATAAAAGGACAAAGAAAGTATAAAAACTGCAAAAAAGAAAATCTAACTAAAGAGCAGGAACGAAGCCAACACAAGAGGAAAACTAGCAAGAAAAAAGCTAGAACATTACAGAAGTATTAACAACAAATCAAAACTGGACAAAAACACAAATATAGAATAAAGAAAACAATAACTATACATGAATGCAAAGACAGAAAAGGTCTTAAGTTAAGAAGAAAACCCCCGGCAGGATGAATACAAGAACTCTAGAGTAAACAAAAATGCAGAACACTTCCGTATAAAAATCAGTAGAACAAAAGAAAAAAAATGAACATAAAAAAGAAGTGAATGAGGAATAAACAAAGACAAAGGGTGGGGACAGAAGTTGCCTGCTGACCTCCATCTCTTGCAGACTGAGGATGTGGATTCCAGCCTGTCGCCCCCTGCTGACCAGGTCGGGACTTGGTGTCTCCATTAGAACGATGGTTTTCACAGTGTGTTTCCTGTTCTTGGCACAGTCAAGTACCAGGTTGACTTTTTCTACCACGTCACACACAATAGTGTAGATGGACGCTGCAGAAACGAAAAACAAACCCATGTAGAACAATCACCAGCAGCTCTTAACCTACACTAAGAGACACATAAGAAAACGGAAGCATGTGTATTCAGGTGGTTGTTACTGTGGTTTACCTTTGTCCATAATGTAGGCAATGGCCTCTCTTCCCAGGGTGTCGTACAGAGGGACTGACACCAGTGAATATGTGTAACATGCCAGCTCAGTGATGGTCCACTAAAACCACACGCACATAAAACACACACACAAATGAAGATGATATGATGTTACATTTACAATAACAAAACACTGATATGAAGATAAATAGAAGAAAAGCACTTTTTAATTCTGTGTCAAGTGTGTGTGTGTGTGTGTGTACGTGTACTTTTACAGATATCTTTGTGAGGAGTATTTGGAGTCTAGAACCTACAGAGAGGACATTTTAGGAAAGTGAGGACTTTGGCCACATGGTCCTCACTTTCTGGCCCATCTTTAATGGGCTGTTTGAGGGTTGACTTGCTTTCAGGGTTAGGGTTGGAAGTAGGTTTAGGCATTTATGGTTTGATGGTTAAGGTCAGGGCAAGGGGCTAGGGAATGCATTATATCAATGAGTGTCCTCACTAAGATAGATGTACAAACGTTTGTGTACCTCAGGTCTGTTCTGAGAGAAGATGCCGATGTGGGGGTCGGTGGTCTTGGAGTGTCCTTTGAGAACAAATGCGGAACCCAGATTCTCTGCTCGCTCCTTGACCTAAGAGAGAGAGAGAGCACACACACACCTTATTATGTTACTGAGCTGAATAGCCTTTTATTTTAGTTAATTTGTCTTTTGAGATGGATTTTTTTGTGTGAAACACTTTGTAACCTTGTTTAGATAAGTGCTATGCAAATAAAGTAATTATTTTTATTATTCTAAAAGGCTTTTTCAATATTTTCACGTAAGAGGAAATACAGTTCAAATACAATAACAGCAAACAGGGGTCATGTTAGGGCAGCACGGTGGTTAGCCACACAGCAAACCGGTTTGGCCAGGGTCTTTCTGTGCAGAAAACCTCCCGCTGCGTTGTGCATGTGTGAAAGGCAAACCTTTCCACCTGCTTTATCAGTACCACCACCATGTGTCAACTGCTCCAGTCAACTGGTCCAGCTGGAGGCCATACTGTTTTTACAAGGCGAGCTGCTGTTGTTGAGTCTTACCTCTCCATATGACATCCATTCATAGGGCTGTTTTGGTTTCCTGGAGCCCAGACAGGCACCATTATCTGGAGGATGAAAGGAGAGACACAGATGGGGGAAGAGAGAATACAAGAAAAAAAGACAATGAAAAACAGAAAGAGTCATTTAACTTAACACATATCACCCATGTTGTGCACATTGCACACTCCTCTAGTGTATATTCTGTGGCTGACTGGGAAAAGTACATACTGTGTAGAAGTATTACAATGTTTACTTTAGAGGTAAGATGACGTGATGTAACCAGTAATGGCTGCCGACTCTAAAGGTTCACTACTTTTGGCAAAAAAGAATCAGCCTCCATGACAATAAATAAAGTAAACAATGTAATTCAAAACTTATACTAAGCACATTAACTTTAAACCCCTTGTATAAGGAAACATTTGTATATTTTCTGGACAGTAGCAAGTCTAAATAAATCACATCATGTTATTTGTAACTTACTGGAGACTCGGGCTCCTCTGAGGAAGAACTCATACATTGTCCTGCCGTCATCGTACACATGAGACAAGTGAGCAGCTCCGTTCAGAAGAGGTGATCTGCGTGCAAAATCTCCGCCCTGATGAAAGACACAAATGTTGGTTATAAACAATATTCATTGGCAGATTTGGCTCTTTGTAGAAAACTGCTTCAATTAAGCATGGATGACATAAAACTGAAATCTTAAGGCCTTTATTATAGTAGTAATGTTGTAAGACATAAAAAGCATCAGTATCACTATCCTGCATAAAATCTGGTTACGGCACGATCAATTTCCATACACTTTATATTCAATGACATTTCATTAACAACAGCTCAGTTATGTATTAATTGTGCCTGGAGCTGAACAGTATAACTAAGAGTCTAAACCAGCAAACTTTGTCAAACTTGACTGAAGCACTTAAAACTCACCGGAACCTCAACTGACTGCATGTGGAGGTCACAGACTGATGGGAGTGCCTTGGGGCGTGTTGCCAGGTAGTATGCAGTCGCAGCAGCAACTGCCCCCACACTAACAAGCACGGGGGTAGAGACGCTTCTGACGTACTGACGAACATCATCCAGATCTGGCAACCTCAGCCTCTGGAAGATCTCCTGGCTCAGCATGATTCTACTGGGGAGTGTATTTAAAGAGGAAGGGCCTTTTTGTATGTTTGCTTGGAGTAGTAGATTTGTGTGTGTGTGAATTTCACACTGGAATAATGGCTGCAGGGTGTGTTAGATATCAGCGAAACCCTCTGCAGGCCTCAGGAGGAGGTGGAGCTACACTGAACGCCCTGAGGTGAAGGAGTGTGTGGAGGGATGTAAGCCAGGAGAGGGCCTAGAGTGAGGAGGAGAAGACGGGTCATTCATTGGTTCCACAACACACAGACTACAGACATGCTAATGGCTCTACCTGGCTGCGATGGCAAAAATAAATACTTAAACCATAGGGATCATAAACTGTAGATAAAGATATGACATGATAGCTCCCAAAAAGTGAAGCGAAAGTGCCCCGACGGCCACCTGGTGGCTGGCTGCAGTATTGGATATAAATCCCACCTCCTCCATGTTAGTGAATGAGACATGGACCAAAATACAAGTTGAAGTGCACTTGATTTATTTAGTTATTTGATGGTATAAAAATGGGGTGAAATGACAACTAAGACTGCGATTGGTCAAGCACATATATTGGCGGGACCTTGCTACCATGGCTCCATCCCCCAATTGCCCCATGTTTTCCCTTCAAATGCACAAGATTGCAGTGTTCGTATCCGTGATATTTTGGCTTCATTTCTGGATAGTGGGGGGAAGTGGGGACCTTGTTGTCCATCTTTATATACAGTCTATGATAAGGGCCATGCTTCTCTGTAGCAAATTGCACAGCAAACCAAGAAGTCAGTTGAGTTATTTTAAGATCGATTTTGGCATAATATAGTCAAAATATTTCCCTCTGAACTGCAAACGTCAGACACATGGCATTACATTGAGTGGTTGTTGAGACATTTCCGTCTGGACAAAAGTGTTTCAACAGACCAACACACCTCCCTGCCAGCATGCTCGTATTGGCAGTAAAGAGAAATATACATTACTTTATATTAAAGCCCTACTTATACATTGGTTGGCCATTACAAACATTTCACAGGCATATTGGTATCAGCGTTTATGTTTGCAGATATCCGCCCATATCAAGTTTTTAATTTACAAAATAAACAAGTCAGACAAAATGTGCATTTATGTTTGTATTTTATGTAAACAACTATTTGTTTTATTCAAGTTATATATATTTGGTTATGTGTGGTTTATATGTATTTCCAATAACGTTATTGGTTAAACTGGAAAAATATAAATAGGGTTTGATAACCACCTTTTGCAGTTAATATTTTTTATACATATGTTGGCCGATATATCTATTTAGGAATGTTTTTTTTCTTTCCAATATCTGTACCGTAAAAGCCCCCAAAAATGTATGGTCAGTCAGTTCTAACTAATAGCTTTTTAGTTCCAAGCTCACTTTGTTTAAATGAAAAGTATCAATATATTAATGCTTTCTTTATTTCATTACTCCACTGCACACTCAAGGTCAACCACCAGCGTTGAGTACATACAACTCAGACCACAGAATAATCACACACACACACACACACACACACACACACACACACACACACACACACACACACACACACACACACACACACACACACACACACACACACACACACACACACACACACACACACACACACACACACACACACACACACACAGTGAGAGCGAGAAGAGGTGTTTAAGAATAAATAGATTAGAAACAGAGTCTGAGACGATGACCTTAGGCCAAGAGTTGGAGATAAAACTGAGACAACTCTGATCAAGCACAAACAATCCTCTGACTGACTGACGGGGATGAAGGGCTACTCTCGCCAGATTGATGGGGGCTGATATGTTGATTACATGTTGTAACAGGTAGATCATTTAAAATGAGAAAAAAAAGGGAGAATAGACTTTAAATAGTGATTAATATGTAAAACCTATTCTTGACTGATTAGAGTTAGTGTAATTAAAAACCACTACAACGTATATATTTTCATGACACCTTTACTGTAAAAAGACATAATATATTGTATAACCTGACTACAGATTTTCTTCTTTATGAAGCATGTTCCAAGGCTGCTGATTTTCACTACACTGAAGCCTCCTTTTGGGAGACATCTCCCCTTCTGTTGATACACTCTACACATATGGGCATTAGGCAGGTATGGATAAAATGCATGATGTGGAGACATATTTATACTTGATCTGAGACAGTTTAAAATTGGTCAAAGACAACAAATACAAAAGCAGTCCAAGACATTTTAAACTGTAAAATAACAGTGTGAGTGCACAGTAACATTTCCATCTTATGAAAGGGGCCTGTTAAAAATACAACATTGCCTGTGCATGTTTGCAATGCGTGTAAAAAAAAGGCACTGAAAATTAAGGTTATCTATTAGTTTGTTCATTCATTAAGCATATAAATGTCTGTGCAGAAAACAAAAATAACTATTCATACCATGACTGAAAGGTTCATGTTTTTTCAGTTTGGGGGGAAATTAGGAAGCAATATTATTACAGTCAGGTGGGTATTTATTCGATGTTATGATGCAGCCTCAAATCCCTAATTCCACAGTCACTGAGCCACCTCAACAGATAACTGCACATTTACCTTGAATACACTTCACAAGTTCCAAGCAGTAACAGAAGAAGTAGAACTAAGTAACACAGCTAACCTCTCAGACCTCTCAGCTGTAAAAACCTTTATGGAACTAGACCTGGCGCCTAGAGCTTTCAACAAACTACATGGAGAGAAGTCAACTTCAGTCTACTTCCACTTTCTATGAGCACCATACAGATGAATCTTCATCCATCCTGCAATATTCCTCACCTGTAACAGAGAGCAGCCAGGTGAAACAGCCGCTTTCCTTTTGCAGCTGAACATCCAATAAGAGCGACCTTGTGAGCGTCGGGTTTACTGCAGCTACAACAGGATGCACTGATATACTACTGGCACTAAACACTCCCACTGACTCTGTTACAAGGTGATGTGTTAACCTCTGCTAAACCACCAATCAAAAGGTCAGACTGGCTCCGGGGAGGTCTCTGATTGGCTAGTTGTGGCAAGACAGGCGGCCTGACGGTTTCAAAGACTTGATGTAAACAATTGTTTACCCTATCCAAAGACAAGATCAATGAGACAGTAAAGGTTGAGGGAGCACATTATTGTGAGGTTGGGATTTATCTATATAGTACTATTAAAAGAGTAAAACTGCAGTGAGCCTGAACACACATTTGTCCCTTTACACATCAGTATCTTGTGTCTGAGACTCTCTCAGATATACAGCTTCCCTGCAAAAGCCAGCAGGATAAAGCAGTGGCTCGCTCGGCTCACCTTTACCCCAGTGACCTATGAGTCCTGACCCGTGTGTGGTCAGCTGAGATGATTAGACAGAGTCAGATAAAAGCTGATCGGAGGAAAAACGCCAGAATAGAGATGGCGCCGATCTGTTTAACTCACTGCTGTTTCTTTACTTTACACAATCAGCTGAGTGAGTGAGTGACAAAGTAAAATGATTGATTCAATTGTCTGTGGATATTTTATGCTAGTCTGGATTATCAACCAGGCAAAAGTGAAAACAGTCTCAGGGACACCAACACCACCAGGTTGACTGTATCTCAACAATGTTCCTGTTTTAAAAGAAGAAAATGTGTTTGATAGTTTGCACAACTGAAGTAGAATAAGAATCTAAAACCAACAAACCAGAATGGCATTCAGAGTGCAAACCTCCACCAAGGCCCAACAGTCCCTCTAAATTCAATCAAGCCGCACCAAATTTCACACATATCAGTCCTTTAAATGTGCCAAATTTTTTCATGCAGATCCATAAATTATTCCCTGAGAAACTGAAAAATAATTCCTGGAGCTGCATGTGTAATCTTCCAAACAAACATACAAAACAACCAACAAACATAAAGACAGGGGGCGAAAACATAACTACTTGGAAGAGGTAATTATACAAGTTTTACTGAATCTTTTAGGACCTGTAGAGCTCTATGTAAACGTCTAGTGTTTATAACTTCAATATGTCGGATCATTAATATCATATAACTGCTTTTGGGCCCCAAGACCTAAAATGATCCAATATCTCACAAGAGTTAATAATAAATGATGCAAACTCAAAATGTGAACCACAGTCTTGCATTCACTAAAACAATTTTGTCATTATGGACACTGCAATACAAAAAAAAACATCTTGTGTCATTAGGTCATTTCAGTTCAGCTTCTTCGTTTCAGTGAGCCTGACATAGCTCCATTATCAAGCACCATATTTAGGCTACTGTAACAAACTGCATTATAAGTAATGTAGGTCCATTTCAGATAAATATCAACACTGTTGTCTCATAAATTTGTCTCATGTTCCCAATCAAATAGCTACTGGAGGAGATTTGGGTTTAAGTCACCCAGACCTGCTTCCCTCCTGCTGAACAGGTTCTCTCCTTTACTCTTTGCTCTGTCCCTCATTTTCCTTCCTGGCTTGCTTTCACACTTTTCTGTGTTCCTTGCCTCTGCTTCAAGTGTGCCCTCTTCCTTCTCTCTGGTGCGAGGTCCTGTCGACACAAGCTTGACCAATCATGTCTCATTGGCTTCACTTTTGGGAAGCAGTCATGTTGTCCATCTTCATATACAGTGTCTGGGCAGACCTAGGTGGTGACATTTCCTCAGTAATAGAGGTCCATTGATTTGCATTCAGAGGGACTGATAGGAAATTACACATAATGCATTTAAAGTTATTTTAAAAACCAAAACGATTCTGGGCTTTTGAGGAAAACATTCAAGGCTGGAACTCCATAAATCGCCCCCATATACCACCTTTGGCACGTTTTGAGCCCTTAATACTAATCAATAATCATGTGAATGCCACAGTCTGAGTTTTGTTACTGACTCTGTCTGGCCACAGTTTGCCGTCTAAGTTCCAGGAGGATTTTGGTCCATGTCACAAAGTAAAAGTCTCAAACAGGTTTCATGAACATCACAGGAAGTTCAGTGAACTTCAATGACTGCCACAGCACGAACATGCAGCAGACGTTATGTGATGCAGTCATGTCAACATGGGGCAGAATCTCTGAGGAAAGTTTCCAACAACCCAGTGGTCTATGGCACAAAGTTCTGAGAGCAAGGGGGGGACTACACAGTAGTAGGGCCTGGTCGCACATACCAGAATGTATCAGTGGCGAACCTTCACTTCCTGTCCACTTCCCTTCTGTGTGCTTCCTGTGGTGCAGCAAATCCACAGTGTGGCTTAGCATGTAGTTCAACATTGGTGAACTATGACCTTTGATATTCCCTTAGCATACGCGTATGTGTAGCCATGTCTTTAGTATGGTGTTCCTAATAAAGTGCTTGCTTAGTGTACATCAGTTACTGATACTAGTACTTCAAAGAGTACATCTTGAATACAGGCATTTACCAGTAGGAGAGTATTTTTCGCAGACGGAAAATGTGACATACTGAGTTCAGTGCTTGTACATTCTTAATCCCCTGAGGGAAGTATTTTCACATACTGTAAATACTCTATTACAAAACATAGTACTTTCTGAATACTACAACCCTCAGGGGATTGTGCATATACAAGTACCAAATTCAGTACCCCACTTTAAATACTAATAAATGATGAGTCCAGTTTATGTAGAATATGTCACCGCTCAGGCTGGCAAACTCTGCAACTCCATGTTACGCTCATGCACGTGCACTACCTCCCTCTGAGCAAACTGAGAGTCAAGCAAGTCGAGCTTAAGCCTCAGACATAAATGTTATATAGGAACAGCAAACAACCACTAAATAATCCCAATTGAACATCTTCACCTATGTTGCATGCACGTTGTTCTGCGTGCATGTGAAGCACGTGACTCGTTCTTAACCCTTTGAGCATGTGGAGTGTCCCGGTATGAATAACGAGCGCCACCACAGAGAAAGACAGAGGGGTGGGTGTAAACTCGAGGGGAGGTCCACCCAATGAAAGTAGGGTGGGTTCATGGATGTGAGCCAATCAGAGGCAAGTCACCTTTGACCTCAAAACCTGCAGTGTGCTCCTACGTACATGAGTCTGAAGACACACATGTACACTGTGTCCACCTGCCACACACACACACACACATGTAGTGGCTGAAGCTGTTTCCATTGACTCCGTGACCAAAACAAACCGCAGAGGAAGTAACGTAAATGACTAACTCCATTCAAAACGTTATCTCAGAGGAAACTCATTCATAAAAACTACAACTTGTCAGGAGCCATTTAAATGGAAGCTAATCACCTACTGACAGACATTACATGTGGAACATGAGCAGAAGCAGCTAGTTAACGGTCAAAGTGAACGGAATTGAATTCAAACAAATATCACTGGCGTTGTATTTAAGAACAGGCCACTTTCTGTAATAATTAAAGTCAGCACCGAATTAAAAAGTACGTAATTAGGAATATATCCGAATGTTCCAGTCACTCGTACGCGTGTTTTTGCGTTAACACGACACATTTAACTAAGACCGGTCTCTCAATACAATACCGTTATTTGTTTTTACAGTACACTTGCACATTTTGGTTTAACATGTACCATGGCACCTATTCTTTAGCTCATTGTGTTTAAAAACCGAACAATAAGTGATTCGTAAACTTCCCACCTGTTCACTGCAGCTCTCCCCGGCTTCTCCTTCAATATCGACCACGCGCAGATGGTTACACTTAAGAGAAAAATACACCACTTCCGGTTCAACGGTTTCAAAATAAAATGTACCCATTACACAGATGCTCAACTGACGAAGGAATAAACGACGCTTAAGCTACATAATAAGAAATACACTTTAATTTTTTGAAGA
Organism: Hippoglossus hippoglossus; assembly: GCF_009819705.1. NCBI lineage: Eukaryota > Metazoa > Chordata > Actinopteri > Pleuronectiformes > Pleuronectidae > Hippoglossus > Hippoglossus hippoglossus. The sequence goes on from NC_047160.1 coordinate 5,792,539, forward strand.
ATCTGAATTAAATTATAAAACAACTTAAATGTTCCCAGGTAGTCTTTAAGGCATTTTAGAAATTTTCTTTTGCACTCAATTTTGAAGTTTAAATGTTTGTTTTCCAGTCATGGTATAAACAGGAGCATGCATTTACATAGAAGTGATGGATTGATCATTTTGCATTCGATTATGGCTCCACCTAAAAACTTGACACGAATTTTAGCAATAACTTTATGAATAAGGGCAACACTGAATGCAGCTTCTAAAGGACTGAGACAATATATGTCTATAATCTTTCTCCTGACTCATCAGATATGATGTGAACATTGACAAATTAGCCTGTTAGTTAAAGACTAAAGAAACACCAAGATAAAACTAAATGCACTTTTTGTTTGTGGCAAACTGTGAAACTAACACCAAATTACAGTAAATAAATACATAAACCCTGGACTTTATCTCCTTAGTAGCATTTTGTATTCTACTTCAGTTAGACAGATTTCATTATGTATTATTCTATGATCATCTTGCAATCACAGAATTGCTGTAACATAATATTAATCTTATGGTGGACCATGTATTGCTCATCATATAATATCGTGAGTCATCCTGAGATTCCCACCCCCACTGTACAATCCGCAGATCCAGGTTTCTACAGTGGTTTTCTGGTCGGCCGTCTTTCAGGCAGCTTTCTGTCTATGAAGAACAGTCTGTCTGTGACCTGAACCACGTGGACTCTCTTTTACACTTACAGTACATGAATTTCTTGTGGCACATTCAACACATAAAAGTTTACAGAATAAACCAACTCCTGCAAAATGAGAGCTATATTATATGGTGGAAAGAAGGAATGAGATGAATAAAAGACATAACATTAAAAAAACATTGAAAATGAACCATGCAGATACAAGTAAACCATTTACTCACAGTGTTAGAATACATTTATTTCCAGTGTATGTGCAGTGATAATAATAACAACATCCAACATAAGTGCAATTAATAGAAAGAGGTGAAAAATCACAAAAACAGAAAAAACATTGTAGAAAAAAAAGAACACAGCATCGCAGACCTTCTGTCTTTCTTGGAGCTTTTGTGTCGTCATGCAGATCGGTGCATTCATTTCATTCTGCTGGTCACGCACAGACTCATAATTGTCCATTTAATTGAAGACTAAGTTTCTTTTAAACTTTAAACAGATCTTTATATCTGATTTGTTTGATAATTTTCCCGTCCTGGTGTCAGTTGTATTTGCTCTTTGACACTTGTAACAAGAACTGACCATCTCGCTCGAAAAAGGAGCCAAATGAAGAGCTGCATGTTGTCAACTGACAATGAGGAAATTGAGAGCTTCAGGAATAAATCATGGATCCATAAGCATTTTAAAAGTCATCACATAAGTATGTGTTCAGCTGAAATATCATCAACTAAACGACAAACAATGAAAATTATACAAACTATACATCAATTAAAAAAATGAAAGATAAACTTCATCTTTTCTCTCACAGACCAGCTTTTTTGGAAGACGGCAAAATAAAGTTGCAAGTGTCAAAAAAAGTAGTAAAAAACACAAAAAAAAAAGTACCAAATTCAGTAGTGGGTGACCCCGTTCAGACCTGGTGTTAAAATCCGTCCTGAGTGCCACATATGGAGGACCATCCACTCAGCTGATGTCTTTAACCCACTACAACAAACCATAAGTATTTTTGGACGCCGCTGCATCTTTAACACTGACTGCCACATATTGATTTTGTATTTGGGTAAAAATCTTATTTCATTGTAGAGCTGCACATAATGAACATATTAACTCAGCCCCTCCCAACACAAGCACATTGATAATAGGCTGGATAAAAACAACATTTGGTCTTTACAAACAGAAATAACAAATTTATAAATCCTTCTGTGGTAGTTCCTGATACAGTAGGTGTCTCAAGGACCCACACAGTAGGTATTAATAATTGCCACAGATTTCAGACTTTATGCTAAGTTTTTCCTCTCATCTATTTCCTTCCTTCTCGCATATATGTTGGTCTTGTCGATGCTTTGTATTTATCCAGACAGGATGCACTCTGTTCTTGAAAAGCAATCGTTCTTACTCAGAGGTCAGCTCGAGCAGAAGGAGCAGTGAATCCCGCCTGTCAGGTCAGTGATGGTTCCCTCTCTCACAAGTCTCTGCAGGAACTCTGTCTCTCTGTCCACGTTGTGCATCTTCTGGTGCAGCATGGCACTCATGGGCAGGTGGTCGTAGTAGTGCAGTGGCGCCGCCTGCTGGGAGAGGTTGTAGCCAAAGCCTGCCAGGCTGACCTCATCGCACAACAGACTGGCTAAGTTCAGCGCAGAGACACCCAGGGTCGGCACATTCTGCAGACAAAAACACCCCCCCCCCCCCCCCCCACTGTTAGTAAATACATAAACATTATTGCCATAGTTTTTATTGGCTGTTTTTCTATTATTTAATCTTACATCTGTGTGTTTACATGTGTTTAAACAGAAAACCATCAGTAACACTCTTAAAGATATATAGCTTCTTGTCTGCTTCATGATTTCAATATATCAAAAAGAGAGACTTAGAGACAGAGACACAGACAGACAGACGTCCTTCCTGGTATGTTACCTGGTCCCAGCCCCACAGGCGTGGTCTGGGTGGAGGGTACTTCAGCAGGTCTATTGCCGTCTCTCTGATGACATGTGGGTTTAAAAGTCTGAACCTCCGCAGCTCAAGAGGGATTTGATTTGGAACCTTCTGCCAGAAGAATAATCTGTTCCACAGAGACTGCAACACAAAGCACAGGCATGTCTCGGAGACTGAGCCACCTTTGTCTGTATAAATAATTACTAGATCACATAAAAGTACAGAGGTTGGTCTGAATAGAGGTGGTGAGTCTAGTCTTTGAAGGTTATTAAGAAATGAGTTCTGTCTTTATTTGGCAACACTTTTGTGTGTATATAATACATGGAAACAATTTAAATCTAAAGCTATATATACAAGATTGAGGTGATTTTGTTTCCCTCCTATTTGCTCACGTTTAACATTGTAAGTGTTCTTTACAGCTCATCTTTAGTGGGCACAAGTTGTCACCTCCACTTTTTATTGCAGCAAACAGTCTTTTATAAAACAACCTCTGAACCTCACTTTATGCAAAGGTCCAAAAATGTACTTTGTGTTTCTGATCATTTGAATAACATCACTACAATAACAACACTGACGCTGCACAACAGGCTCAGCAATTTAATAGACAAGATTGATCTAATGAGTCCAAACAGACACACACTCCACTCACCACAGTGTGCTTGTTGATCATAGCAGACAACCAGCTGATGTCCACACTTTTATACACCACAGCAACAAACAGAGTGTGAGGGTCTGTATCCACCCAGCGGAGCGGCGTGCTTTCTGGGTAACTCATTCTGATGCTGGTTCGATTTCCAACATCGACACTGAACTCTCCCAGAGGACCACTGTTTAACCTGAAGGACGGGGACACACAGAGTTATTGATAGGCTGCTTTTGAATGTAATTTATTATCGTGTGGCTCTATTGATTCTGCACGACAGGAAGTGTCAGTGATAAATACAGATAACCAGAACTCAAGGCACTACAGTCAAATTGAAACTTGGATTCACAGCATGTTTTTTTTTTAGTCAAGCAGGTTTTTGTTAACTCAGCAGGTTATAGTATTAACACTCCTCTGGTCCTTGCTCCTTAATACAGTCATATCATTGTATTTATGTTTCTAACCTGATGATGGTGTCAAATCTGTCTATCAGGCGGCCGAGCTCCAGGCCTCTGAGAATGCCTCCATTCCCCACGACCAAACAGTGCCGACATTTATCTGATGGCTGAGCAGAGTGAGAGTTTTCCAGCTGTTCAGGAAAAAACACAGAGAGAAACATTAGATTTGTGCCTCCAAAGGTGCTTTACTGACATGTACAACGTACTGATGTTTTGTTTTATTTTTACCCAGAAGAGACTATGTACAACTAACTCCTGATCCTCTTTTGGACCTCTCTTGAAGACATATTTTTATAGTTGTGCTTTCTCAGGGATTCACCTTTCGTTAAAAACTTTAAACATAGTTCTGATCTTACCAACTATTATCTTACCTTCTCTTCTAATTATTCTATTTGATATTGTTTTTGCTCTTATCGCATCAATAACATTTCTTATAGATTTTTTCTCTAATGCTGTGCGATCTTCAAATTGCCTTGAATAGTTTTATGTTGTTTGCTTTCTTAACTTTTCCGATTGCTTGCATGCAATTTTTCATTTTAAACTTGTAAAGCATATTGTAACTGTGTTTTAAAATGTACTATATGAATATGATTTATTCATGTTATTTTTGATCTTTTAGTTGGCTGTACAATGTAGAAATCACCTTTCAGATAGAATAGAACAGAATGCCTTTATTGTCCTACCTCAGGTAAATTAGCCTCAACAACTCCATGTTTACTTAAATTACAGTTAGATGCTCCAATCCTTTATCAGTCTCTCAGTGACAAAATATTTAAGATCATTTTCCATAACCTGGTAAGTCCAGCTATATAATATATGAACAATGTCATCTTTAGGAATCCATTACACCAAGAACTGAGGCTGTTTTGACAACATAGGCCTGACCAAGCACAGTATGAGTGTGTTCCATATAAAATGCTCAGCGAGTGTGTTCACTCTTGAGATTACCTTTAACTGTGAGGATTAAAGGTATCTATAAATTGAATTATGACTCAAATTTGAAGTGTTTCAATATATCACGAAATCCCTGATGTTAATTATACACATATGATAATATTGTGTAAATAATCCAACGCCTCTTAAATCATTTCTATTTCTTTCTTTGTTGATGTTGTAACTTTCAGGGTCAAACTCCAAAGTAGTAGGCGTTAGTATTTTGTGTAATTTACTTTTAAAAAAATATACAAAACAATTGAAAATATACAAAACAATTGAATTGAATTAAATAAACAATTTAAAGACAAATTTGTCCGATATATGTCAATGTTTTCTATATGTATCACAATGGCATTGTTATTTTGGATCCTTTGGTTAATCATGTAGTCAAAATCGGATATTGTTACAACCCAAACTAAAATAAAACATAAAGACGTGTTTCATTTTTAAATTAAGATTAGTCATTCTGTAGATTAATGGAAAATGTAAATTCTTCTCTCTTTGTAAGAATGTAATCTAATATATCAAACATTACTGTTTTTATAGCCATATTTAAAATGTATCAATAATGTGAATCCACTCAAGCAATTTCTCAGTATCAATAATTCCGCTATGAATATTTGGATTAGTAAATTAGTATTTGCAGATTGTATTAATCGGGCTGGATCACACATCATCAATAACTATATATATATGACAGGAAAAGCTTTTGGTGAATTTCAGGATCTCCATTTGAATTTACTCCAACTCCATTCACATGGTCAGGAACATAAAATGTACTTTTAAGTAATTATGGATACCCTGACTATAATCATCAAATATAAACTAGATAAGACAAAAGACAGAGACAAAGAAGTTGTATTCACCAGCTTCAGAAGATCCTCTACTTTGCTGCGAACACCTTTTAACCCAAACGGAGGTGGATACAGGAAAAGCTGATCAGGTAGGGGCATGTCCTTCCACAAGAAGGGCTGAGTCACATGGCCTGAAGCAGGGAGTCGAGTTAACAAGTTCTTCCGAGTGTTGCCGGGACGACACTGCGCCTCCAGAACTTTGTGCACGTACTCATGCACCAGCTGCAAATAAGACAGAGGTTAAGATGATGACATGTAATTACACTGAGACTAACTCCAGAAACTGTTGTACTGCAACAGATCTTGCACTTATAATCCAAATAATTTACCTCAGGTTTCTAAAGGTCATTTTAGTTCACAGACAGTAACGTTGATATTAATCAACCATGTTAGTAATTAAGTACTTGCTATGTGAACGTGAATTTTAGTTGACATGGATGTAATATATTGGTCAGAAGCAACAATAAATAAATAAAATCCCACTGGTCAAATATGTGAAGGATTAAAATGAACCCTGCCAAGACAGTGTATTCTCTTTGCTGAAAACCTGCAGCCCAACAACAGTGTCAAATTAACACTGCACAACCAGTCAAGAAACAATATTTCAAAACATAATAAGTTGAACAAAGCATATCGGTTACCTTGAACAAAAGCCAAACAAAAGACTTAACCACCTCTTAGCCCTGTGTAGAAAGTGTGGTGCATCACTTACTACGGTCATCAATGTCAAACTGTCACACACTGCTCTTTGAATACGCTATCCTTTAACAGTGTGACATGGTAAGTATGCTGCTCAAGCTGTGTTTTCCCAAATCAACCACACCAGACAAACCCACCCATCATTCTGTTCCAGCTCCTCACATTTTCATCTGACAGAATGGTTAGTTTGAGTCCATTAAGTAATTCAATGGAACAAAATAAGTAATTGAAGGACGTGGATTAATTTGTGGAGAAACATTTAATTATTCATTTATTATTTATAACATCTTCTCTAATGATACCAAACAGGCTTTGTGCCCGCCATTCTTACAGGGGCTTAAACCGCACTAAGATTTGGTTGTAAAATGAAACCCCTGTTGTCCACACTCCAGTTTTCAAGCCCCTAAAACAGAAAACGGTGAAAACTCTACTGGTCTCTTTTTAGTCTAGACGGCCAGAAACGGATAAGTTTGGAAACAATGCCATGGTCAACCTACCACCAGATATAATCAATCTGCCTCCTACTTACAGCGGCACACACATGCCCACCATATGTGAATGGTAATGTGATATGCATTTTCAGGTGTGTTAGTAAAGAGTTTGTAGTAAATGTGAAAGCTCCATCCTAATTCTTACCCTTCTATGTACACTGCTCACATGCCACTTCAGAGGTTTGGTTGTCCGTGTTCCATTTAGTGGGAGAGAGACCATCACCAAGCCCAGCAAACCTAAAACCACACTCACGACAAACACACATCTAGACACACACACAGAGAGAGAGAGAGAGAGAGAGAGAGAGAGAGAGAGAGAGAGAGAGAGAGAGAGAGAGAGAGAATAACATTGTTTGAATGACAGCTACAAACAAACATATCAGCACAGGGTGAGCTGACTGATTGATGTAAATGATAACATGACTGTGGTTGACATCGTCACAGCAGATGGTACGCTGTACTGTCTGAGTGAAAATGTCCATACACAAACCCAGAATACTGTGGCAGTTTTCAAACTACAGCCAGGATTCAGAAAGCCACATGTAACTATTGCCACATGTACACATACTAATTTACGTATGCCTGACCACCTATTTCTAGGCAGAGGGTTGCGAGCTGCTATGTGACCCTGCATAGGAGTAATCACAAACTGTAGTTTCTTTTAGAGTTGCAGGTTTACAGATAAAACTGAAGTGATGTGGAAGCTTCCTGTATGTGCTCCATCTCATGTCGGAACATGATCTGCATGCTGTCTGACAAACAGCTGAACAATGCCAAGTAACACCCTGTTCAAACCCCCAGAAATTCCTCATAGCTCACTGCTCTATTACAATAGGGAAGTTCATCATAAATGTTTAACCTTTAAACAGACAATCAGATTTTTAACCACACTTAGTTAATTTTTTCAATACATTTCCCTCCTTTTTGTCATTTATGACAACATAAGAGAATGCACAACTACCGTAAAAATTCAAATACATCAATTCACAAGGAGCCTAATGCATCATCAACAATACTGTTGAAGAAAGCAAACTGCTGCTGCTGTGGACACAGGCATCCTGACCTGTAGATTTACAATCCTATGTCACCCTCCGTTGAATGGGGTCATAAAGACCTGACTGAGGAGCTGGCCCAATATTCAGATGATTGGGAAAACAACTATTACAGTTATTGATAGAAGGAAAAGTACAGTTCCCCTAAGGCCAAACAGGCCGGGCTTTATTCAGTGTGTGTACAGTAGATGGATGGTCTGTTCATGGAACTCTCTTGCAGTGACTGGAATCCACGTTGTCATTTCAGCGACCTCTACTGCTGTGTGTGTTGTTATCAGGTTCTGGTACGGTCCTGTAAGTTGGGAGTTCCTGTAAGTGAGCCGTGGGGGTTGTTGAGTCAACCTGATAAAGAATGTGTGAAGCAGGTAGTGGCTGGCGAGCAGTTGCTCTTGCTGTTGCATCCACTCCGGCATTACCTTGTGATACTGGGTCATTATTAAAAGTGTTTTCCTGTAAGTCTGGTCTGGGGAAACAAACTTCGGTTATTGTTACTACACAGTTGTTTTGTTCATCATCTCCTTCTGTTGGAAGAAGAGTAGCTGGGTTTAGAACATTACATTACATCTAAAGTCGAGGGGTCGTTTGTAAGGTCAGTTTCAAGTCAGTGAAAGCTTTCTCTGCGTCATCAGTCCATGTCACCTTACTATATGCTTGTAGGCCTTGCCCGTGTGCGATTGCACTGAGGGGCTCCTCGAGGACAGCATAATTAGGAATAAATGATCTGCAATATGAGCACATTCCCAGGAATGACATCACATGTTTCTTTGTAACAGTTTAGGAATATTTTAAAACTGCCGTTACTCTCTTAGGGGAGAGGGATTTGCCCTCTGCTGTGATCACATGCCCTAAAAATTAAACTTTTCAGGCTTGCCTTATGTCCTTCTGCAGCTAGATGTTTTAATTTGAGCCACAGAATCCTTTTCACATTGTTCTTTAGTTGGAGCACAAATCATTACATTGTCAACATATTGTACGCAAACCAGTATTGGCTGTCTTTATCAATTTGAATGCTGAAAAATGCATTTGCCATCAACAACAGAGAACAATTTACTATCCCTCAGAACTTGCTAAAGAATTGTTTAAGGATTTGGAACAGACGGAGCGCGTTGTTGTACTGCGGCGTTGACAACTTACAAATCTTGGATGAATCGCAAATCATCAGGTTGTGATTTATCAAAAATATTCTTCACCGGAAAAATCGGAGTGTGCACTAGTGAATCCTTGCAAGGAACAATTACACCTGCCCTCAATAGAGAGTTGAAAACTGGTGTAATACCATCGATGGCTTTCTGTTTCAGTGGACTTTGTCAGATCATGGTCTGACAACCACAGGTTTCATTGTTAATTATTAATTAAACCCACATCATGATTACCTCTGAGCCCTTAAAATGTTGTTCGTAATAATTGGGCATCTGTATGCAGTGTTGTGCATGAACGAGTTCAAAAGAACGCGTTCATTGAACACGTTCATTTTTATGAGAACGATGAACTGAACGCAACTTAATGACAAATAATGAATTTGAACGGTGAACACGTTCATATTATCATATTATTTATCTATATATTATAGTTTTAGGTCTAGCTAAAACGTTACGGAATTTTTTCCTTCTCCTGAGGAGAGACGCTGTCTAAATCGAACACTTGCACCATGTCGTTGCTCAGTGCCCGTAAAATGTCCGCGATGTAGCCTAACCTAAACCAACTAACTCGACTTCGCACTACGTTACCCATGATTCATCGCACACACATGTAGTCCAAACAAGCAACGTATTCCAAGACAACAGCTCTCGGCCTCATATAAAAATGGCAAGTGAAAGCAGAGACGCAGACTCAGCGACTACATCCGATGCACCTTATTATTATTATTTGCGGGATTTTTACACACTGTCTGATAAAGATTCCGACAGTAAAAATCTCACCTTTCTGTGCAAATTGTGTCGTCCTGCGCTGAAAAAGCAAGTCCGGACGTCAGCCTCATCCGCATCTAATTTAAAACGGCATGTGGAGCTGAAGCAACCAGCTAGCCTAAAAAGTTATCTCCAAGTAATTGAAAGTCAAAAAAAGACCAAGACCCCCTGCCAACAGCCCCAAATGACCCAAACCACATTGTCTGCAGCCTTCAAGGGTATGATTTCCCAGCAACAGGTAGACAAACTCGTGCAGGGTATGAATAAATAAACAGGCAAAATTAGCAATAATTAAAACAAATTAAAAACATTTCGTTTAGGAATTGATACATATGAAGTACAGTTTAAGGCAAGGGGTAGTGATGGATAAAGTTTTCTTTAAAAAACAAGTTAAGTCTTTCATTCTTCTTTCCACCTTAAAACTATGAAATGAACTGAACTATGAACTAGTTCAGAATTTAAATGGTGAACGTGAACTATTCATGTTTACTTGTATGAACTGAACTAGTTCATGAGAGGTGTGAACTTGCACAACACTGTCTGTATGTGTGTCTGGTACCAGTTGAACAGTCCTGAATGTGTGAACAACAGATGTAAATCATTTTCTAAACACTTTCAAAAATGGATTATACTGAACCACAGGATCTGATGTCTTTTCCCAAACGTCAGCATTGACACATTTTTTTATCCACGGTCCCAAGTCTTGCCATTCATCATTTTTGTGTTTTGACAGGAAGTCATGTGAGTGTGAACCAGGAACGTCAAAAAAGGAAAGCATCCTCTGAACATCTGTGATGGAACTGAGAGGGTGACTTATTTTCTGGTTTGGGTAAAATTACAGAAACAGCACATCTATGTTCATTCCAGAACATGCAACTTAGTGTTTACTTCTAAACCATCTTTTTTCAAAACATGCATCTTTCCCTTTGTGTATGTGTGCAGTGCAGTGTAAATCTTCTGGATGCATACATGTGGTGTCTGTTCTTAGTGTGACTGAATGTGCCTTATCCACTAGATCAGTGTTGATTGATGTGACAACAGATGAACAGAGCTTCCACTCATACACATATAACAATGAATCAGCATTACACTTGATGCACGTGTAAATCTGTGGTGGATCCAGATCAGCCGTTCGGATCACTATGACTCCTGATGGGGTGGAAACTATAAAAATATCCAAAAGACACATTACATCTCTTCCCATCAAATTAATTGGACAACATGAGGATAGCAAAAATGAACACTTCAGTGATGCCTCATATTATATTATATTATAATATCATGTTTCCTTTGGAGATAAGCAGACATACATTCAGTTCTTTGGAGAGTAAATAAGTGGCTAAAGGGTCTGGCAGTTGTCAGGTCAACACAGTTCAGACCATAAAACAGCTCAGGTCATAAACATTTCAGGTCACGGAGTCTTAGTCTTAGCAAAGTTTACTCTTCAACTATAAAATAGGTTTCAACCACACTTAGTTAATTTTTCCAATACAGTACCATCTGAGCAGGTATTCTCCACCAAGAGTCTCACAGTTAACAGACTGATGTTATTTCTCTATTAAAACCAGTAGAAAAGCTGTCTGCTGAGGACTGGGTGGGCATGGCCTGCTGTGTTTAGAGGATTGACCATTGGGATTGCCAACTGAACATAAACGTAGTTTGGTCTCATGCACACCACAGTGACAGCATGCCCCTCGCGACTATGGGAACGCACACAGCTAAAGCAGAAAGTCTGTCTGACTAAGATGGATTGGATGTATGGTTTTTTTTACGGTCCACTGAGCCAGCAAAACTGACTCTACACTACCTACTTCTATTGCTGCTAGTCTTGTATCAATACTGTTCATATTCCATATCTTATTTATTTACATATGCACATACTCTGCAGTTTTACTGCTTTGTTTGCATTTCGTTGTCTCTGTACTTGTACTCTGTGCAATGACAATAAAGTTGAATCCAATCTAATCTAATCTAATCTTAATAAAATACAGGACAGTGTATTTTTGAAGGTGTGCCTTTTCACCACTGTTAATGCGACCACATATTGCTAAAAAACGCTGCACTCGTACAGTATACAACATCTTGTCGGTTAATAATAGTTTCCAAAACACAACCGTGAAGGGGTTTGCTGACTTTGAATGCCTTAACATCCTTTTAAAGGTAAACAGCTTGATCATTTTCTGAAATGCAGCCTGACTGCTTTTTTCTTCCACGCAACCCGAGTGTGAGCAGCCCTGTGAGTACAATTAAACTAGTGAATTAACAGCATAACCTTTAATACAGGAAGTCTCATACATAGGATTTATTGAGTAAAATCAGCAGTTAACTGCTCAAGACTTGGTTGGCAAACTAAGTGCACAAAAGGCAAAAAAACACTATTTTTTGGGGGGTTTAAAGTCACAGGGAAGGTTTTCTATACGTGCATATTGAAACAGCTGTATGCTACTAACCCTGTAAAATACTATGATTGCTAAAATTGTTCTTTGACCTGGCTCAGGTTAAACCCTTTGGGACACAAATACATACAGAGAATGAATTTTTTTTTTTTAAACAATAATCCATTGTTACATTAAGTAAACGTTTTGGGAGAAATCATGCACATCTCTAAGTCACTATCTCAACCTTAAATAAATTACATTTCGACAAAGTAGTAAGACAGCTCAACTCTTTCAGCATGATAAAAAGAACAAAGGAAGGTTTCGCTGCTTACTTACCGTAAATTGGCTTGTGACAAGATCCAACAGTTAATACAGCGATATAAAAGCTGAAGTAAATGTGTGTCTTTGCATCTGTACATGCTTGAAGTCCCTCATTGAGTTGACTTGTGTCCTCTACTAAAACAAAAATCCGGCAAGAAGGTGATCAGCTAATCGAGTTTCGCAGCAACTCAGTCAGAACTTCAACAACACAAACTTTTATCTGCTCTATGCTACAACCTGCTTAACCAGAAAACTTGCTGATGGTAATAAAAGGTGCACACTGCAATCCACATGTGATTCTGCAGCAGATAATAAGCATTTACGTCAGGTGGGGTGTCAAGGTGCAAGAGGAGCTGTTATGCGTGTGTCAGCGTTGTAGAGAATGTTGAGCTGAGAAGGCTGCAGCATTTTTACAGGATGTAAGAAAGGTGTGGATTGCACATTAAATATTCATGTTCACACTGAACACACCCCAGAAGGAGGTCATTATATCCAACCTCTGTTGGAAACCAGTGAGATGAGAGGGAAAGCATGCATCCTTAGAATGGCTGTTCTAAGAATGACTGTGACTGTGTGTAAGATTTTTAAAAGTGACCGAAAGGCACCTGCACTAAAAACAAACTAGACATAAATGACGCTGGTGTTCTTCTGTAAGACCTTAAAGACAATGCAGAGCAAGTGAGCTGTGTCTATCTTAATGCTCTGGTTCACAGATAACAGCGGAGTCTTTGTGTTCTGTGAAAATCACCTGTGTGCTGCCCAGCGTAAAGGAAGCCTCATGTTGTTTGCAGTCACACTGGATTCTGGGAAGTCTTCATGTATCTTTGCTGAAGCCGGAGGACCTCTGGCTCTCAGGGGTCTTGTCCTGGACACAGTGACAGTCAGACACAGTTCATTGGATGTGAGCTAATCATTAGCCACATTAGTGAACACTGGAAGATAGAATACTAAAACAACAGCAGTACGTTTATGAATAACTTTGTTCTTGTAGTTTTATGATAATATTGGAAGTTGTGTCACAGCAGTGGGATATCTAATGTTGGGACCTATAAGCAAAAGTAATTGGGTAAGGTATTGTATCGTAAACGTAAATGCATGTAAGGTAGTATAAGCTTTAACCTTAAAAGCCGGATTTAGGCTGGACAAATAATGTGCATGACACAATAATAAAAATCAATCAAGGGCGTGATGAGGTCATAGCAGGCACTGCATTATAACGAGGTGTAATAGAATGGTTAATAAAGTAGAATTTATAGGTCTCACTGCCATAGTGCATTTTCTATTGTGCAACTTGTAACGTGAACAATGTAATACACGTTTAAGAAGACGTACACATAACTTAGTACATTAACTTAATGTAACTCGATGTAGTCAGCTACACAGTTACACAGGGGTTGATGTTAATGTTAGTCTCACCAAGACAACAACAGATCCTCCGTCATTGAAATCATATCGATTTGATTAACGTCAGAAGCGTATTCGCAGCCGTGAACGTAGCTGCTACAGGACCGTGGTGGTCGAAGTGTTAAACTAGAAGAGCACGTAGCTCAGGTTCGATCGATGCTGGACCCGTGGTCTGTCCAACCGTCTGTGTGAACCCAGCCTCCTCCTGCTGCCTGTCTGGAGCCGGATTGTATTACTCCCAATTCTTCATGAAAGATGACCTGCCTGTCGTGTGACTTCCTGTCGTGTCTCTACTCTGTAAGCAAGACGTTGCTCTACAGCAGTGTTCTGAACAGCACGGCTTCAGGATGGGAACAGAAACATTTTTGAAACGCTGTCGCAGTGAATCGTTTCAAATGGCTCCAAACGACGTCACGTCAAAGTTTCAAACACTAAAATAATAAAATATAAAGACGCAGCGCGAGGAGCTAAGACCGTTACACGAACCGTTTAACACTGACGTTATGCGCAGCAGCCGTTAAATGAAGCTACGTCCGCGCTGTTTTGGTCCATTCCGTGCTTTAAACCGCTATGTTTACCTGTTCACTCACCCTGCCACAGACATCCCACGCGTCGCACCATTAGACGATGGGCACGGGACTAGTGCGGTTTGAGACTCGTCTCAGCTTTACTTTATCAGTCAATCAGCAGCCAGTACGCTCGTCATCACTTCCGTCCTGACGTCAAAAGACGCCACCAATCATAAGCCGATCACAACACAAACGTCACGAGTTCACGAAACTATCTTTTATTAAGACGTAAGCAAACTGTTCAAACGATTAAGATACAATTTAAACAAATGAAAACATTTATTATTAAATACAAGTGAGAAAAAAAAACTCTAATTGTCCATGTACCACATTTTGTTGTGTATGCAGTGTTGAGTTTCTGTACTATAAACTCCCACAATGCATAATTTCACAGTAAGATACAGTGATCCCATTCATTTGTCAAAAAACTGGAATCGTGACTATGAATGAATTAAATTCATTTTTAAAACAATGAATTCAGGAATTTTCTTCACCACATGAAAATGTGATGAGCCACATTCATCACATTAAGTAGATCTGCCATAAAAAATATATTTATTTGTCAGAGAAAGTGTGTTATAGGGGTTTTCAGACAGCACAACTCAAAGACGTTCCACTCAGGCCTCATGAGGTTTCTCTCTCGTCTCCGACTGCAGAGGTTGTTTCAGTTCAAAAAGTCCCGTTCCTCCTCGGACGATCTTCCCCACCACCAGACAGGCCGAGGGAGACACTAGCTGGTCGTGGGACCCTGAAAAAGGATGGAAAGCCTTCAACAACAGCACAAAAAGAGACGATCTTACTGAGGCAGGGTAATTGAATTATTTTAACATCTAAACAAGCCCCCCCCCCCTTCAGAACAGATGAAATAATGTTGAGAGCTGGACAATTTAGACGTTTCTTTTAGTATTGGGTGAAAAATCCCATTAGATGACTTATTTTACTTCGCCTAATTGGCTGAAACTACCACCTTCCCCAGACTGAGGCAACCCAGTATGAATGTTGACAATGTGTACTGTATGTCACAAATTGATGTATTTACCAGTCATTTACCCTGTTAAATGAGGGCAGCAGTGGCTGTAGGCGAGGACATGTGACATGAAGCTAAGGCCCTGTTTAGACCTGATATCAATATCCATCCTGAGAGATCCAATCACAAGTGGACATCTCTAAGTTCGTCTGTTCACACGCAACATTCAAATACCTTCTGAATGTGTCTCCTGTGACCATTCATCAGATCTCACTTCCCTCTTCTATATGCAAATGATCACAATTTTCATTTGCGAAGGGGTTGCCATTTACTTCACTTGTTTTGGATTTGGCTGCAATGCTGTTTGACCCCTGAAACTCGTATGAGATTACTCACTTGTGTTCAGTTTTTGCCCATACAGGTGACCTGTGGGTGAATCTCAACTTCTTAACCTTCTTGACCCTGTAAACCTGGCTAGCATTTGTGTGTAGGTGCAGTTGAGTGCCAAGCATGATTGACTAGTGACTGATTGTTGCCACCTAGTTCAAAGTGGTGATCGTTCCAGAGAGCTGCACTAATTGGCTGCAGACAGGAAGTGACACTGTATAGAAGGCCTTGTTTTTTTTCATCTTCAGGTCCTTCCTTGTTTTTGGTTGGGCACCCCCATTGGGAGAATGGAGGAGTTGAGTTCTTTTGTATGTTTTTTTTTTTTTGTTCGAAATAAATTGTATTTATTTTTGCTAAAGAATCATGCCCTGCATCCTGGTCAGTTTTCCCACTCACATTCAGCCATGTTCATCCATAACAATTAGTGTCTTCACCCTCCCTTGTATATACACTGTGATTTTACATCTGCTGAGTAAAGTCAGAGGTCTCCTCTCCTCCATCATGACACAAAGAACAACAAAATCAAACTCTTTGGAAAAACCTGCTTAATATTATTACTGTCACCACTTTTCTCACCCAGCATGGTCGCCTGTTTGAGGAACTTGTAACTGGTCTCGAAAGTCATCTGCTGCAAAGGGGAGGAGTTGGATCTGATGGCGTGTCGGTTTAAGGGCTTATATACACCTTCAAAGCACATGTAGTCCGCTACCAGGGAAAGATGTCTGGGGTCAACCTCGATACCTGAAATACAGATACACACCAAATGAGGAGCGGCTCTGAAAACACTTGTCTGTATATGAATTTGTGTGTGTGTATGTGTACCGTAAACAGCAAAGACATCTTTGATCTCCTTCTCTATGACCTTCAAAGCAACTTCAATCCCATAGGTGTTAGCCATGGCATGAACCTCATTAGAGTACAGCCTGTTGATGTTCAAGATCTGGAATAAACAAAGATAGTTTTAATGTTGGGGTTGTCCTTAAACAATATGTCAAAATGTACAATCTTACAATAAACAATAATATTGAATAACCATACACATCTTGATTATGAAATCACTGCATTTTTTAGTATCTAAACGTTAATGTAATACACATTTATTGTAATCTCTGCTTTGCAAAACATGAATTCTCAGACCATGATGAACAAATCTGAACAGACAAAAGTCGAGTCAGAGAGGGTGAAATCAGAAGACTTGAAATGACTGCCAACGCAAAATCCAACTATAAAAGGGTTTTACTGTGTGGCGAAACCTTTTCGTGTTCAAAGTGTCCTCAGGTTTTACTAACGCTGCTTACGTACGTCACTGTACTTGAACATTTCGTGCATGTTGATTCCTTCTGTGTTAAGAATCGTCTCTTTCTCTCCGGTCTTTGTTTTGGCTTCGTTCAGCAGGCAGCGAGTCAGGCCCCTGGTTTCCATGATGACGGCATTCTGGGCCAGCGTTGACAGGACTGAGGTCAGGTCAAAGTGCACCTTGCTGACCGGTAAGACCACGTCCAACTAAAAACAGAGAGGTGGATGAAGGAATGAGTGACTAAAGCATCATAACATTGTGTAAAATTTGTTTTAAAAAAACAAAAAAAACAGATGACTGCTCCTCTGGGAAGCTGCTGTGCATGAACATGTAAAGAAAAAAAAATAATTCTGTCTTTATTCAAGATATATATATTTTTTATATATTTTTTATCCAAGAATAATAATGGATATTAACTTAGTTTTTATATCCTGTATGAAGCCTGACACAAGTCTTATTCAATCACTTTTACATCAATTAACCAATCTTAAACTCAGGGACAGCGAGAACACTTCTTTGTCCAAAATCTATTTTGAGCCGGTCATTGAGCCATGGTTCCCTTAATACATTGGGGTATGTAGATGAGACGTTGCCATGCAGTCACTAGTTCCCAATTTTGCAAACAGGCACTGATCTAGCACGCTGCATTAACTTTTAGCAGTTCCTTTTTGCAAAGTGCCCATGTATCGACTTTCTATAAAAACAATGAACGTCAAAGGTAATGACATTGTTAGATCATCATGTCATATTTGTGTGTTCAGATTGTTTTGAGCTATGACAGTGAGAAGAAGAATGGATTTTGGTGCACATTGTAGAAATGAAACATTAAATGTTTCATTTTCTATTGTGCAACTTGTACCATGTGAAGCGCATTGAGATCATGTATGTTGTTATTTGGTGCTATGCAAATAAAACATAAAAATATGGTAACAATCTGCAGACTGTATGTGGTAGAGCTCAATGTCAATGCTAAAATGTATGCTTTTCAACTTGAACAAGTATTTTTAATAGACGTAGGATGAGAGTAGGGTTCTATGACAAACAACGCACCTCACACCAGAGCTCATGCTGGTGGTCGTAGCAGTATCTCTCTATTGCTGCGTTGGACTGCAGAACAGAGTTGACTCTCATCTGACTCATGTCCTCTTCTTCTCTTTCTTCGCCTTCCCCTTTCTTGGCTCGCTTCTTCTTCTTCTTCTTCTTCTTGTCCAGTCTTACTCCTTCACACTCAGGCTGGGACTCCTCCTGAGTGTTCTTCTCCTCACTCTCACCCACCTCCTCTTCCTGATCTTCTTTATCTTCAGCATCTTCAACTCCATCCTCCTCATCACTCTCATAGTCCACCTGCAAAGGAAAACAAAGATGGGTATTAAATGTAATGTGATGATGGAAAGTAAACAGGTGATGGATGTGTCATTTCTCTCATTGCAATGGTATAATCAACATCACAGGAACTCCAGAGCAAGATTTATGACATCAATGCACTCCTAATATATTTTGTCTTAATGTTGGGTGGGGCCAAACACTACCAGTTACAAGTTAAACCAGTTGTTGTAGCACATGAAACCATTACTTCCTGTCTGAAAGGACTTTAGAGACATGACAAAGGTAAAACTCTGTTAAGGGGGACAAGTCTGAATCATGGCTTGCATGATTGCCACACTATTTCAGTTAAGATTATTTAAATAAAATTAATTGGCATCTATTTTGATCGATTCATTGTCATTTTCAAGCAAAAACAACATCTGGTGGTTCCAGGTTCTCAAATGTGGATATTTCAATATACTTATACAACCCATCAAAGAATTGAAAAAATAACTGATGTCATTACTAAATGTAGCCCTAATTTCAAATATTATTACTGTCTTTTAATATGCAGTGCAAGTGAAAAAAATGTGCCTCTCTGTTTTCTCTCTGATGTGCGTCATGTTTAACGTTACAAACACATCGATAACTGAGGCGCTCTCTAAGCTCGCCGCCAAATCTCATGTTTCCATCTCTGCAAATTAGAGCTGGGGACGATAAAACACTGTCTACTGCAGAGTCATTTGACCAGGAGTGAATGCTGATTATATTAATTCCCATTGACAAAAGTCAAATGTTAGTCTTTTTTTGACGTGTGGGAAAGAGGCTTTGAAAACCTTGTTTTCATCTTTAATTTCATGGTTACATTCAGTGTGTACTTTTTAGAAAAATCGGAGAAATTGGAATAATGTCATATTTGAATATAAAATGTAGTAATGTTAGATAGTTCGATTTGAGGCAGACATTAAGGCACATGGTGTTTCACAGTGGTCAGATTTTGATGTTTTCCAGGAACGGCCTTTCAGCCTAAAACTTCCAGTGTGTAAGAATTACATGAAAGGATCTATTGCTGCAAAATGCAAAATACAACTAGATGTCACTAAATCCTACACACTGAACCTTTAATCACATGACAAAACACAAGTCAATATGAAATATTTTATATCTCTTCATACCTCTTCTTCCTGTTTGCCTATTCTCTTGGCATCTGAAGCATCAGCATCTCCTTCATTCTCCTGGTCATCAACAATGTCTTTCTCCTCTTCTCCTTCCCCGTCGTCTAACTGATGGACGTCAACATGAAAAAGATCGATGGGTCGATTTTCAAGGAGGAAAAGAAAAGCTCAGACAAAACATTCAACAACAATGCTCAAGATGGACAAAGCAAAAAAAAAAACAGACCCCTGCTGTGCCAGCCGGTCCATCACCGTTGTGGTCATTGTCTCTAGGGGTGGCTTTCCTCGTCTCCACGGCTATGGAAGCCAGCTTGGCGCTGCGCTTCTTAATGGCTTCAAGGAGGAGACGGAAAAACCTGGCGAGTGGGATGGAGAAAAGATGAGAGGTGGTTATCAGAAATATTTCTTACTGATTTCACACATTGATTTTATTATTGTTTATCTTGTATTTTATTTCATTTAAATTTAAATTATTCTACTTTTATTTTCTTATAAAATATATTTTTTTATTTAATTTGTAATACTTGTACTCTGATGTATTACGTGTTAACGTCTTCTTGTTTTACCTAATACTTTTGAAGCACTTTGGTCAACCAAGTTATTTTAAATGTGCTATATAAATTAAATTGACATTGACGAACACGTACACACACACGCACGCACCTCGTCTCCATGTAGTGGAGGATCTGTTGAGGCGAGAGCAGCTTATCGTTACAGTAACGCTCGGCAGGCAGGAAGTGGAAGGAGACTTTAAACGTCCGCAGCTTTTGGTGGCCTTCAACCCGCAGTGACTCAACCACGTCCACTTTCTGCAGAACCTGCTCAAACATACACACAGTTGTGATCAGTTCTGGATTTTATCTCCTACACCAACACAGGTAAGGACATCTAAAAACACACAATGAGAGATGAGGAAATTAAGAACAACAAATAGGGGAAGACACTGGTGAGTGCTGACATAAGGAAACAAGGAAGAGAAATCAAACAAGCCATACAATGAAAAAGAGGACAAGGGAAAATGAGCCAAACACAAAAGGAGATGAAAAGCATAGACGTACCTCAGCCAGACAAACCCTGGTGAGTTTCTTACGGAGCGTCTTTGCCTTCTTCAAGGCTTTCTTGTTGTTCAGTACTGGAACGCTCATCATGGGAGTTTTAATGTTGGAGCTGGCCACCATGAGGATCTCTCTTAGTCTGTGACACAAACACACAGATACAGACCGGGTGAGGATAATATGGTAGGAGGGATGGAAGGATGAAGCAGGAGGCAGGTGAGGTAAGAGGAAATTAATTGAAGGAACAGAGGTTTCTGATATACTTCACTGAAAACTAAATGAACCCTCAGAACTGAGTCAGAAGTGTTTTTGATGTGTTAACAATGGAATATTAAATCATCCATAATTGCTTACTAATTCTTTGCCATTTTACCCTCAGTTGTGCATAAACTACAGGCTTTGAACTTCTTTTTAAGAAACGTGAAATTATTATGGGAATCAGCCATAATTATCGTTTATCAGAATGGGCCAGAAAATATATCGTGCACCCCCATTCAACTGCTGCAGCTGTCAGACATATATTTTCTGTAGCAAGATTTTCACAAATATCTAAAATAACAATTAAATTATAATGAAGCTGTGTGCTGTGTGTGTCCTGGATGATGTATTCATATAAACACACAAAGGTAAATCAAGTGTGAGTAAAAGTGAGGAGGTGGCATTACCGAGGAATTCCCAAAGTGACGTTCATCTCTCCTCTGCCAGCAAAGTGGAAAGTGTTGAGGGTCATCTGGGTGGAGGGCTCCCCTATGGACTGAGCAGCCAGCAGACCCACCGCTTCACCCGGATCACAGAGTGAACGCTGCCATTTATAGTGCAACAGCTGGCGAAGGCTGTGGACACAGAGAGAGAGAGAGAAGGATGATGCTCATGAAAACATCACTTTAAGTCAGAACAGATATCAAGGATGCTAGTTTGTTAGCGGGATTAAAACAAAATTAAACACAGACCAGGTGTGTGTGTGTGTGTGTGTGTGTGTGTGTGTGTGTGTGTGTGTGTGTGTGTGTGTGTGTGTTTCCATAAAATTGATAAAATTTATTGTGGCAGCAGGAGTGCACATGCACAAAGTTAACTCTCACGGGCAACAGAGACAGGTGTACAGACAAGTTCTCAAGTTAGAGGAAGGGTGTCTTTGCATGGCACTTGCTGGTATGTGCACAACTACAGCTGAAACTACGGAGTTAGACTGTCTGTGTGGACAACAGCAGGTGCAGGTAGCTCTGCACACAGATATACAATGCCGCACTGGAGCAAATGACCAAATTACAGATTCTTTTGGAAACTTTGGCAGAACAAATTGGAATATGGTGGGCTGCCACTTAATAGATCATTAATGGGAAACTTTGAAATGGCAAGATGGGCCATGAGCCTTGGCAGAGTTAAAGAAAACACTCTCAGAGTGCCCTTCTAGTTCGTCATGAGACACATGTATATTTATGACATCTGTGGGTGCTGATGTTATTCTGCTGAGTGAACCTGAAGAAGCCAATAGTCAAATTAAGTAATTTCAGTGGTGATTAATTCTGAACTTCTCTCAAGATACTGACATGTTATATTTGAACTCTGACATTTGGTACCTGTGAGTGTCGACCATGCCTTGACTCGTCATGCCTCTGTTCTGCAGAAATTTCTCTGTGATGTCTTGGAAGTTTTCAGACACCGATCCAAAGCAGACGTCTGGCCGAAACAAGCCTAGCGAGGGCTCGGGGCAGCGGGAGGACCTCCTGCTGTATTTCGATCTGCTAACTTCATCCAGAGAATACCACTGCTGTACAAGCTGTGGAGTGAGCAGAGTTCACATTAGAGTTTCGTGACACCAGGTTGGAGGTCATTCTATGCGTAAGAACAGATTGTGTCACTAAATCTGACAGATCTCTTAAGCATTTTTAGTTTGCTCTGTATACATACTTGTTGTACAGCGGCATTTCTGCCATTGACATCTGGACCTGTTGTTTGTTCAGTCTGTTTTAGTTTTGCCATCTTCTTCTGGGCAAACAACAAGAACGCTCCTGACACAGACAAAAACACACATAAGAACTGACTGCCATCATTCACAAAAACAACGTTGACATGTGTCATTTCACAGTACATCTGCTGCAATTCTCCTGATCCAAAGAGTAGTACTAAAGTACTGATGCAGTCATCAGTAATATCCTACCTATCTGCTTTATGCTGGTGAGCACCAATAAATACCTTCCACACTGTAATAATCTTATTTTTCTTGCCCCCAAATTTATGCTAATCGCAGGAGTGATTTTCACTGTCCAGTCGACATGAAAAAGGGAAGAGGCCTCAAAGTTCAGAAAATTGTTCTGCTCATCTAGCTTGCCTCAGCTGAGCTTTGAAGCAGAATAACCAATTTCACTTTGTTATGCCATCTGCGCCTCCTTTCCTCATCATAACATAGAGCAGTTTTCTAACCATCAAGACAAAATACTACATAGGTACTACATTTTCTGCTGAGGAGAACGTTTTGGGTGTTTATTAAAACCACTTAAAATGCAGAAAAAACCCTAACCCAAAACAACAATCACTCCTGTTTGGCACTCAACTCTTTCAAGAGGTGCAACAAGGAAGATGAGCACTAAGTTCAGAAGCAAACTCCGGTTAAGAGTTTTTAAATAACTAACTATTTATTGTTGTCACCAAATGATGAAAATGTCAGTGGGTTGAACACTGAAGATGGGAGAAATTTACTACATAGACACAAGTTGTTTAGTACCTCTCCTTGGACATGCCACTTCTCTCTTTGTCTTCCAGCGCTGGATGGCTGCAAAGTGTTGATTGGCAGCCTGAGGGTCCAAATGTGCCAAAATCTTGTCCAGGCCCTGGGATCTCTGGATGACCTAACAGGAAGAGGAAATATCTACTGCTATAATAATGTTCAGCGTAATGCTCCCTCCAACAGCTGTGTGGCAATATGTTTTCAAACAATGAAAAGGGAAATTTAGTTTTCAGTAGAAAGAGGTTGCTTAAAGAAAAGACTCATCTGTGAGTGAACCTGATGTGAGTAGTTTCATCAGCATGAAAAACAAACGGTGTTGGTCAAGAAGTTCGGAAGTGTAAGAACATTTCAGCAGAATTAAAAAATAAAGTGCAAAGGTGCTGTATGTTGAAGGTCAACATTTTGGGTAATACAGTTATTTAGCAAAGAGATTTACATAAGAAGCTTGATAATGCTTTCACATTTGCAAGTTAACTACAATCTACACCTGTTTACACCTCTAATGCAGATTATTCATCTTTCTTACATCAAGTCAATATATGAGCTTTAGACATCCTAGTATTCCAGTTTTTTTTACTTTAGAGCAGTGGTCACCAGCCTTTTCGAGCCCAAGATCACTTTTTAATTCCAAACTTAAGTCGAGATCTACCATTACATTACATTTAGGTGACACTTTTATCCAAAGCGACTTACAATAAGTGCATTCAACCATGAGGGTACAAACCCAGAACAACAAGAATCAAGAAAGTACAATTTCTTCAAGAAAGCCAAACTACAAAGTGCTATAAGTAAGTGCCATTTAAGTGCTACTAAATTGTTAGTTTAAACTTTTATTCAAGGTATAGTCGGAAGAGGTGTGTTTTTAGTTTGCGGCGGAAGATGTGTAGACTTTCTGCTGTCCTGATGTCATTTAGGAGCCAGGACAGCATACAGTCGTGATTTTGTTGATATCTTCCAAAAACCCACTAAGGTCATACTTATTATTTTTTGCAATTTCTGTTAAAGGCTGAATGTACAAGAAATAAATATACACAAAGAAGGGCAGTTGTGCAAATGTTTGTATTCAATGCACAATATTCAAATTATTATCAATTCATATTTACAATGCAAAATGTGTAGCTTCTCAGTTCCACAACATGTTCTGCAGAGGAGCTGCTACTGTACATATATGGTTTTTGATTTGAATATGGCCACTTATATGATTATTGCCCCTTACGCAAATAAATGTTTTTCACACACACTCGAGTGCTTTTATTTTGAAAAGGCATACAGAAAGTGTTGCAACCATTTGTTTGTGACATAAATTCATCAGATAAACATTAAAACTCAGGTTAAAGATCATTTTCTCTGTTTATTCTGCTGTGTTTCAAAGTAAAAGCACTCCAGCGTTTCACCCTGAATCCACTCATTTGTTCCAACGGGTCTTTGATTGTTATCGACAGACCGAAAGATGCAAATCTTCATACCGTAGAGTCCTGAAATTTACTTTAGTACATAAACCAACTTGTTCTTGAAGGAAATGCAGGAGATAAACCTGCAACTCCCCCGCCAGTAGCGGACACACAGCGCGTGTGAAAAACAGAAAACCGACACACAGCTGATCTGCGGCGCGATGACAGCCAGTGAGTCCAGAGAGTTGAGGGATCGACAATAAAGACTGCGAGATCGACCGGTAGATCGAGATCGACCGGTAGATCGCGATCGACGGGTTGGCGACCACTGCTTTAGAGAATGAAAGAATTTGCTTGCCCTGCTTCTCGTATTTATACGATGCTGAGCTACAACGTAGCTCCATACATTAGAGAAAAACAATTAGAAGACGCTCGTCATTTAGAGAGAGAGATAACAAATAACAGTTACAAACCAAGCAATTAATTTCAATGAACCTAAAGCTTTAAATGATGATGGCACTTACTTATAGCACTTTGTAGGTTTGCTTTTTTGAAGAAATTGTACTTTCTTGATTCTTGCTGTTCTGGGTTTGTACCCTCATGGTTGAATGCACTTATTGTAAGTCGCTTTGGATAAAAGCATCAGCTAAATGAAATGTAATGTAATGTAAAAGCGGCTGGATAAAGGTTTAGACAATGAAGGGTATTTGCCGGGGTATCTTCAGTGTAATACTAAGTCAATAACGTTTGTGTGTAGTACATTTTATCCCCAGTGGTCACAATGAAGCACCGTGGGGCCCATGAACTACACTTTCACTGTGGCAGCCATTTTGGCCAGTAGCATCCACTGATGAGGAAGCACTGAATTTGACAAGGCTGCGATATTTAGAGTCAGATGGATTTACTATCAGCTCTGGACTCATCCTCGTGGGGCCGTAACAATCATTAGCTTAACTTTGGGTTAGTCAGCTTTAGCTCTGTATTGTGTGCAACAAGAATCTTGTGTCATCTTAAAGTACATGGCTTAACTGCACCAGTGTTCCCTCCAAAACCCAGTTTGTGTTATGTGGAAAATCCCATAAATGCACTGTATTTGTGTTTTACACATTTTACCTCATAGTTGTCCTCTATGAAGGGAAACTGTCGTGGCTGCAGGAACGGAGTCTTGGGGATGTCCAGCCCGTCTTCACCGTACAGAAACTGGACCACGGATCCATCGCTGTCCCTCACCGTTTGATCATACTGCACTACCAGACCCTCCAGATGCTTTATGACGCATCTGCAGAGAAGACATGAGGGAGGACAGAGGAAAAGAGGGACAAGATAAGTAGGGTGTTGGGAACAATTCATTTCATCCTACTGAACGATAAAATTAAAAGTTTAAGGCATGTTTGAAGCACATTCGAAGGAGCCATGTGGGGGCAGCGTTTTGTTTCTGAATCACCTGACATTTAGTACTAAATATGGTTTGTTCGAAACTCATCCTTAAATTGTGTGTTTGAGTCTAAACTAAAACCACATCAGGACCCTAGTGGGGGTGGCTGTTTAATAAGTTTAATTTCGCCCATAATCACAATAACCTTTTATTCTGCGCCTTACGTCTTAATGGGTTAAGATGACTGCAGCATTATCTGGTCTATTGAGCAGTGAAGTTTTCATTACCTCTGCAGGTATCCTGATCGAGAGGTTTTCACGGCTGTGTCGACCAGTCCTTCTCTGCCAGCCATACAGTGGAAGAAAAACTCCTGAACACAACCAGGTCACACACAAGACAATGACGGCAATGTATCATGATGTCACAAGAGTCTTCTTTAACACCTGAAATAGCTTAAGTTACAGGGTGTAGTGAGAACTGCAGAGGGCAACATCGTGTGCAATTGGCATCACAGTGCTCAGCAGGAGATACAGTGTAAAATAAACTTTTACAACAACTCCTCAACACAATGCAATTGCACTCACAACTCTCTGCGTGTACCTGTGGTTTGATGCCTGTGAGGAATCTTCCAGACACGAAGCCCCCAGCACCCGGTGCAGGGTCATATGGTTGAAAACACGGCAAGAATTTCCCAGAGGGCATCAGTGGAGGCCTACGACCTTCTAACTCAATCTGACCTAGTAGACATGAAATCTGAAACACACACAGACTTTGGATTAAGCTTCTAAAGTGAGTAGCATGTGACAAAAAGTGTTCAGGTGAATGTGGTAGTGGGAGCATG
Source organism: Hippoglossus hippoglossus (assembly GCF_009819705.1). NCBI lineage: Eukaryota > Metazoa > Chordata > Actinopteri > Pleuronectiformes > Pleuronectidae > Hippoglossus > Hippoglossus hippoglossus. The sequence continues at coordinate 5,819,377 of NC_047160.1, forward strand.
TGTGTGGTGAGGGGGTACCTGCATGGTGTTCACAGTAGATCCTTTGGCTCCTGATTGGACCATCAGTTGAAGGTTGTTGTCTGGGAAAGAGGTGTGGAGTCCAATTGGCATACACACCTATACACACAAAAGGAAGGGATTTTAGATACCTGCCTGACCACAGGCACTACTTCTTCTTTTACAGGATGTTAAAATGCATGCAAACATGTAAGTAGTCATTACATGTGTATCAGTAAACTTCACAGAAAAAGTAAGTGGTTTAGAGCAAGGACACATTTTTCAGACCTTTTGTGGCAGAAAGATTAACTTTTGAAATCCAGTTGACTGGACAGTTTGTAACTCATAAAGTTAAGAAAGAAAGTCAGTACAGACATTCATTTAAACAAACCTAAAGTTTAAAATGAGCAACAAGTGACCAGATAAAAGTTTAGACACTGAAGGGTGTTTGCTATGGTATCTGCAGTGTAATACTAAGTCAATAACATTTGTCTGTAGTACATATTTATCCCCAGTGGTCACGTTGAAGCACCGTGGGGCCCATGAACTACAGTTTCACTGTGGCAGCCATTTTGGCCAGTGGCATCCACGGAGGAGGAAGCACTGAATTTGACAAGGCTGCGATCTTTTAAACACTCACTCACAGTGGAGTAGTCCTCGTGTCGCTTCTGTCCTTGTTTGATTGACTCTAGAATTGTGAATTGATGAAGATGCTCTACGTACAGTATGTGTATTTATTAAATTTAACATCAACAATGATGTTTCCTGAGAGAGTTCCTGTAATGAAAACAGTCTGTTTCCCTTCCATCATGCTGACGGTGTGTTTGCCAAAAGGAGTAATAAATCAGAACTAGAAGTTAGTGACAACACCTTGTTGATATCATTGTTGACTTGGTTAGCCACTTCTTTGAACTTGTGGTCGGCTATGCTGAAGTCTCTCTGGTCTGGGTTGAGGTGAGCATCCTGCCAGCGGCTCTGGGCCTCAGCTTGATCCACGTCGGAGGGCAGTTTGAAGGCTGCCTGCAGGGCCTGAAAATAAAAGCACAAAAAGAATCCATGTTTTATACTAACACTTACATTAGTTAGTTTACTCCATTCCTTGCACTAGCAGCAGCAGACCCTCACAGCCGGATTCAGCTCCTGTCCCACCTCGATAGAAAACCCAGTCTGCTCTAAATGGCCACCTGGCCCAGTCTCTTGTGATTGTCCAGCTGCTTCCAGCGCGTACCAGAAGTGTCACGTCCATTAAGCGTGGGTGGAAGTCAGGTACAGGCTGCTAGCAGGCTGAGCTGTCGAGCCACTAAAGCTAACACACATTGATAAACAACAATGGCAAATTTCAAACCTTACCAGTTTGACAGAGTTTAACAGCGACAGAGAGAGGAGCCGGTAGTACCGAAAGACAAACAAGACTGGAGACTGGCCCAGCTTTGGTTTCGCTTTGACTTCTTAGTTTGGGGCGTGCATTATGCCAATGACCCCCATGCTGACGTCGACACATGGCGGACTATTAGCAAAATCGAACATGAGGCTCCGGAAAAGTGTTAACTATGGGATTTTGAGCCATGCACACCATATACATTCACAAAAAGCAAATACAACCCACTAGAGGACAGGTTAAGAATGAAAAGGCACAATAGGTCTCCTTTGAAAAGGGTACTTCATTTTAGGTTATACATTAGGCTATTATATATGAACTTTGAAACATTTAGTAGTAGTTTTAAAATAGACAATAGACCTAATGCAAGAACAGGTTATACTATAATAATGCTTTCATCCTAATGTATGTGAAAATGGAGTTCAAATACAGTATCAGAATCAACTAAAATGTATTATTATTACTCATCTACTATGGACTAGTCCTTATGTCTTTTCTGTTTTTGTCTGATTGACTCAAGATTTGTGCATTGAAAACAGTTCTGTATGTATGTGTATATATTAGATCTAACATCCGCAACGAAAACAGCAACAGATTGAACAAGCTGGTTCTAAAACTCACTTTGGTGCCAATGCTGAGTGATTCTTTGATGATTTTTTCCCTCCGTTTATTGGCGCCGGGTTTCACCAGGATGTCCTCCACACCTAGACACAAAGACGAGGAACACTTGAAAAAAAAAAAAAACTCATCCTTTATCTTACACATAACAACTGACATATGGAAGCTGTTCGTGCTGTTCATTGTCAGGAAAGCAACATTAGCTTGACTTGTGTTCTATGTTTCTTACCCAAAGTGAAGCCTCTGTAAAGCTGCAGGTAGGCGGTAAAAAGTCGAGCTAGACAGCTGAGCAGTTTCCCGCTGGTCCCTCCTCCGTAAAGCTCATAGCAGCAGTGGACCAGACCATAGGCTGAGGAACCGTAGTGAGCTTTGTCCAGAACCCCCACAAGCAGCTCACCCTGACGGATCACCACCTGGGACACAAAGACAACAGGAAGATAAAACATCTTGATTTACATGATGCCCAAACTTCAGGAGTCCTTTTTTTCAAAGTCATCTGGACACATGTTTCAATATTGTTGTCACATTGGTTTGGACTGGAAGTTGAAATATTTGTGTACCTGTGAGTCACACATGCTGTCAGGTCTGTATCCCGGAGCAGCACGTGGCGGGACTTGGATCCACGCCTTGCTGGGGATTTTTGATTTGCCGATCAGGTTGAGAGGCACTGCTTTCTCTGGGATCACGTTCAGTAGGAGGGTGGACACCACCTACACATGCACAACACAACAGTACAACTGAGTGGATACAATGACAGTATATTCAATAAGTGCCTTATGAACACAGTCATGTTTTTGTCTCTAAACATAGTTCAGCATTTGATATAAACTGACATAGCTTTCATGGTTTCTTTCAGCTTTCTCTGTCATAAACTAGTGAAAACAAACACTTACCTGCTTTCCTGTCCACAGCTGCTGAGGTCTGATGATGGCCGGCGGCAGCAGTTTCACTCTGCCTGGTTTATCAGTTAATCCTCGGTACACCAACTCGGTGTACTGGTCTCTGGTAAAGAAACAGCCTCGTATCGTCATCCTCGTTCCTGACACCATGTGGTCCTGGATCAGACCTGCTAGAGGTTTACCATCCTACAGAGAGAGAGCGAGAGAGAGAGAGAGGGAGAGAGACAGTGAGCTTCCCACTGAGTCTGTGTGGAAGAATTATAAAGCTACAAAAGTAATAGATGGCTTCCCAGTGTGAAGTGGCCAGAATAGCAAAATACAGTAGAGTAAATGTTTGCAAACATTTTGATCACCTGCGTACTGTTCCACACAAAAACGTAATACTGGAATATATAACTGGCTTTAAATTAATAGTCTAAATATTAGAGAATATGCAACAGCGCAATGTGCCTAAATTAATGAATTACACATCCTATTTAATGGATTTATGTGGGTACATTTTTGCAGAGGTTAACGTGACAGACAGCGTATTTAATCAGAATGATCAAATAAAAAAAGTACACTGTATAACATTTAAAATTTGCTCCTTTGTGTCCATGAACACAAATTCTCCTTTAAAAACATACTGCATATGTTTATTTATACTGCATGTCTGCACATAAAGAGATAACCTTTTATTGACTTTTTTTATCATATCAGCTGGTTTAGTGTCATGACACCTTTTTTATTCCAATTCAAGCATTGAGGGCGACAGACAGATGGGATGACTAAGTAGAAAATAACCAGATGAAGTGAATTTCTATTCACTGAGGTTGGCAGGTGTCAATCTGTGCTGTGGCTGTCGAGTCTGTGTTTCTCCACAATTAACCATATAAACACTCTCCGATGTTAAAAACAATAAATCCTTTAAAGTAAATGTATCTATGTCTCTATCAACCATTTTAACTTAAGCTTTTGTATGAAGTAGATAAGATACAATGGCTAAACTATGTTACAATACTGTGATAAGATTTGTCAATTTCCTTTCTTTTTTTCTTTATTGTTTATTTTAAGATGTGCTGTGTTATGTTTACATTTATTATTACTTTATTATCTTTTGACTTCCTAAATGGAAAACTTAGTTCTCAACCGACACATTTCAGAATTTGTTTTATTAAAAACAACAAAATTATATAATAACTAACTTATTACATCTTCTAGCCAACTCTTATAACTGTTATGTAAAGTTACTTATGTTTTCCGAAATCCGGAGGATGATGCAGGAAGTAAAACATGAAATAAGTCTTTTATGAGGGGGTTCCAGGTTTGCCTGACCATATTAATCCAGATGATAGACACAATCAAGACCAATGAGAGAAAATAGGTAATGAAAGAGCTGAGACTCTCTCAAGAATTAACACTCGAAAGAAATCTCCCAATTAAACAATATGTCCATGTCCAGTTCCATTATTAACATAATCATACAGTGGCAGCTATTTTTGAGTTGAGCATGGTTCCATCACCATCATGTGAAAGTCTGGCGTCTGTAAAGTGTGTGTGTGTGTACACCCACCTTAGGAACTAGGTACTGCTGGTCAGTGCTGACTAATGTGTAGGCCTCTGCTCTGCCTAGCTCACTCTGAGGGAAGTGAGCATTCATCTCGTCTCCATCAAAGTCAGCGTTGTAAGCCTTGCAGTTTGCATAATGGAGCCTTAAAACCTGTAACATCAAGTTGACAGAAAACTCGATTTGTTAGATATATATCTGTATATAACGTCCAGCAAAGAGATTTATCATAACAGTGTTGTAATTCCACCCTGCTTCTATAATAAATCACAATCAAATAGTCAGGACAGATAAGATGTTACCTTCTCTCCTGGGAGGATGCGGGCACTGTGGGCTTGTATGGAGGGTCTGTGCAGAGTCGGTTGTCTGTTGAGTAACAAAACATCTCCGTTCTTGATATGACGATTCACCTGGAAACAAGAAGAGAAGAGTATAATTACAGCAGTGCAAGTATTGGGCTAACTTGTACTGCAGAGTTAATATTTGCAAGTGCACAACCAGAGTATTAAACTTACTATCTTCACTGGCATCTTATGTGGACCAGGACAAGGCGTCAGCAGTTGCTTAGCCACCGCTTCCCTCTGTGCAAGATTGGAGGATGATAGGATGGTTTTCCTGCCATCCTCGTTTATCACCATGGAAGCGCCGGGGTGAATGTTAGGCCCGTTAATGACGGCCTGGCGAAGCTCCTTCACGTTCCATGGAGTGACGGGCTGAGGGTATGTCAGCTTGGTGGCAAACACCTGCTCCATAAAACAAAAGATGATGAGTTTGTTTGATTCTGGATCAAACATAAAGCATTTCTGATGTTTCCTCCCTTTAACAAGAAAGTTAGATACTCTTTCTTTTGGGGTAAAGCTAATCAGAGTGAGATGTACCATGGGTATTCCAATCTCGTTGGTTTCTATGTACATGTCTGGACAGATGACAGATCGTGCAGCGTAGTCCACTCGTTTGCCCATCATATGTTTCCGGAACAATCCATCTTTCTTCTCCAAGATCTAGCAGAGAAAAGGAAACAATCAGGCAACTGGAACAGATTCATAAGCCAATAAAAAGAAAAATGAAAAGTTTGTCTGTAAATTAGCAACATTACAAAAAATCTACTGTACGAAAGACCATGAAACTGAAAAGGATGTGGTTTGTGTCAGGTAAGAACCAATACAATTTTGGTGTTGATCTGCATGAAAATCCAGATCTAATTTCATCTGCTTTTCAATGTTTGTTTGTTAGTAGAATTAAACAAAAACTACTGAACCAGTATTGATATTTCTAGAGGGATGGCAAATGACCGAAGAAAGAACCCATTCGATTTTGGAGCAGATTCAGAGAAACAGGCCAATCCAGGAGCAAACCATTATTGTTTCAGTTTCTGAAATGGCTAGATAGGCTGTTTAGCCTTGGCGGAGGTGCGAGTTCTAAGGACATCCCTCTAGTCATCATTGTATTGATTTGTAGAAGCAACAGATTTGAGATAATTGGAAAAACATAGTAGTCTGTAATATTATCCTGAATAAAACACCTTTATTAACTTTGGCTGGGTACCAAAATTGTAAGCACTGACATAGTAACGACAAAAACAATGGTACAAAATATAAGGTACTGGTGCTGTATCGGTTAAATGTGAACGGTACCTAAACCTTGTGTTATACACAATTTCAGTGAATAATCAGATACCTGTCTGATTCCAGGGTATTTCTCTGTCATCATTTTGTCCATGTCACTGTCAAACACGATGTTGACGTGGGTCTGTAGTCGGATCCAGATGTTGTAGAGTTTATCTGTCAAAGTCTGTCCGGTGATCCCAGCCAGGAACGACTGGTCTGTCTGTTCAGGAGCCTGAAAACCACGGGAGGGCAGGTCATCTGGTCGTTCACAATCATCATGTGGCTGACTCTACCACAGAAATAACATGCTTTAACTGGTCACCCACGTGCACATACATGTAGTACCTTACCTCTTCTTCCTGAGGATCATTTTCCCCGGCTATGAGAGCCAGAAGTTTCCTTATGATTCCACAGTCTTTCATGACAGCCTGCATGTTGACTGTCTGACCGTTAGTGAACATCTGGTCACCAAGTCGATTGATTGGACGATACCTGACAGACAGAAGATGGCGTGTGAGGATAAGACAAATGCACACAATCTGACCCAGCTCTATTGTCACATAAAATAAAATCTGCTTAGATAACATTAACTATAGGGGAATCCCTCCTAACACTCATTGTGTTATCTTTAAATTGTACAATAAATTTGTACCTGCAAGGTGGAACCACCAGCAGCTCCAGGAAGAAGAGGTCAGGATAGAAACCTTTATCTCCCTCTGCTGATGCTTCACACTCCTCCAGCCCAGAGAACAGACACCTCAGAAAGAAACCTGGAAATAAAAGAGGAGAGACGGAATAGATATGAAAAACCTTCCTGAACCCTCAAACATGACAGGAAAACAAAAAAGTGACAAAATAAGCAAAAAAGTCAATACCATTTCTTTAAATGCTTATTATCATTTTCATATTTATTGAAATGTTCATCTTGAAATGTTTAAACATTGTGAAATTGGCAGTCACACAGATGCCCATGAATTAAATCAGGTTTATACACAGGGTAGAGGGTGGTAAAGAGGACATACCTTCTTTCTCCCACAGACTGTTGATGTGTTCTCTGGCAGTGCTGGCGGTCATGTACACTTTCTTTCCAGCCAGTTGATCTTCTACAAGGAGAAATGAACCAGAATGAGATCTTTCTACAGTATGTGAAGTTAGGCCGAAACGTGGGCAGAGTTATGTGTTTAACAACACCTACACAAAACTGCAGCAAAAATAAACATATGTAATGTAATGAGCAAAAAATGGACAGAATATGTACAAATCACTACTCACCATCCGCATTGTCAGGGGTCTGCAGTCCTGACGGCATCGTTACAATCAGCTTGCTGTTGTGCTCACGACGTACTGGAAACCTTCCGCTCCTACACACACACGCACGCACACACAATTATGACTTTGACAACTGACAACATCTTAGCAAAAAGATACTACGCACCATTACTGTACAGCTAGCACCATGACAGAAATAAAAAGGCGGTATGTATGAATTGATATAAAAAGTAGTTCAGACCACAATTAAATTATATTTGTTTTGTCATTTTTATAAATGTGAATAAACTTACTTGCACAATGGACATTTCCTTGTTTTCATGTTGATCTTCCAGAAGTCATTTATCAGACTGCTCTTCTTTTCAACAAGATGTTTAATCTGATAAACACACAGTAACACAAACTTAAATATGGTCTGGGTAAATTCTGTGTATAATACGATATGATTAAATCATGTTTAATAGTCCTCACGTGAAATAGGTGTACATGTGTCCGTGGTTGTGTGTCAATGTGTGTGCATGTGTTTGTGTGTAATTGTGTACTCACTGGTTTGGTGATCTCAGGACCTTCGGGGTTCACTCCGAGGGCTTTGTCTGTAAACGCTTTCAGCACCTGCGCGATCTCATCTCCAGAGGCTTTGGGATTCTCTTCCAGATACTAACACATGATGCATACAAATTCTTTAATCAAACTTAATCATCTAAACACTTACACAACACCAAAGAACAAAATTACTCCACCCTATCAGGAGTAAGACAATAACAAATTCACTATGAATAAACAAGTAGCCTGTTATACAAATCCTCCTAATGCCCACAATAAAACATCCCTATTCTCTCTTCCTCCTGATTGAAAGTATTTTAAAAACAAATAGCAGTTGTTTTGTATAGTGTGCTTTAGTCTGTAAGATGCTGCTGAAACGATGAGTTTCCACAGCGAGGATAAACTCACCTGGTTAAGAACTTGCTCTATCGTGTAGACATCTAGCATGGCTCCATGGTCCACTAACTTCAGCTGGCTCAGCAGCAGGTGGAGGGCTGCTCTGGGACACGTCAACATGTGACACGCCAGACAGGACCCGCGGATCAACAGGTAGAGTTTCTGATGGAGGAGAATGAGAAATATTGGTAATAAATGCCCCAAAAATTTGTCAAGTCAAGCAACTTTTAACAAGTGATTTGAAAGTCAATGTTAGTTCATCAGACCTTAAGTGTTGAGGATTTTTTAACAACCCCCACACATTTCTGTATATGCCACTATATATATTATGTATATAGTGTATAATACATTATATCTGTACACAATTAAGAGAAGAGTGATTCCACAGATACTCCCTCCTCTCTAAGCAGTACCCAAGGTCAGGTTATAGATAAAGGCCCAACCAACAGTACACTGTAGTGTCTACGCTGAGGGACCTTCATATCTAACTCAGATGCCCCAGACAGAGAGGCACCAATTTCAACTCTCACCAACTCCCACTTTTTGGCGTATTTCACCAGTGGCAAGACGTAAGGACACAATGTGATTTAGTTATGCATACTTTAGGTTGAACTATCCAATAGGATGCGAACACCTACATGTAACAGAGAGAGTGAAAGAAATTCTAGCCATTCATGGATGTGCTGTTAGAATGGGGGACGCAAGTAGAGGAAGATATATGGGGAAGCTGTGGGAGACATCTTCAGACTTGGGGGTGACAGTTACTCATGTTACTCTGTTAGCGTTTGTATATTGTTTCACCTTCTGGTCTCCTTGATGCATCAAGTCTACATTCAAATCTTCAGCATAAGACATCAGCTGCTGCCTGAGTTCTCCTTTCACCAGCTTCCACAAAACTTCCATAACGCTTAAGCACATATGTTGGTCGTGTTATCGTAATTTGCGTTTAATGTGTGGGTCTAGTGTATTTGTGAAAATGCTTACATCAAAGAACAGTGGGTTGTAAACAGGTAGAGGAAGATCCACATGTCCAAAGTGACCCGGACACATGTTGAAGTCCTGACAGCAGGTTGAACACACCTGGGAAAAAAAGATAACATACAGTTACATGTTAAGAAAAATAGATGTACGTAATTCAATGAAGCACAAAGAGAAAGGTACAACCACTGAAGTAAGGAATAGACTGACCTATGGCATGTTACAGATATGTCATGACTGTATTTTACAACACACAGAACCTATGTAATGGGATTTCAGCAAAGACAGACCGACCTCTTTGCTGTCTGCTGGTCCCAGGGCCAAGTCGTACAGACCGTTTGGAGCCACATTCCCAACTCCATCCAGGAACCTGAAGTTCGTGATCGCCTTCACACTCAACTTCCTGGACAGCAGATGAGAAAATACAATTATTTTATCAGCTACCTTCAACCTTTTACTTCTTACTGAGTGTTTATTTCACTATTCTCTTTTGCTGGTGAGTTTTTTAGTGGTGGTGCTTTGCGGGTGGATGTTAGAGCTCAGTGATAATACTATATAAGTAATTATTGCAATATGACAAAAATCCAATACATACTGATGAAATGTTTATGCACTGTGTAAACACAGTGAGGAGATACAACCCAATTGATACAATTACTCACACATGTTGGAGGTACTTGTTCTTCACAATAGTATTGGTGTCTATGCTTTTTGCTTCTACTCTACTGCATCTCAGACAAAAACATTGTACTTTTTACTCCACTACATTTGAGTAGTGGAGCTTTTTTGTGATAAAATGAAGAATGAAGCATTAGGGTTAAAAAAAATGAGTCAAAAACAGCAATAGATCTATTTATTTATTGATAATTAGTTATATCGTTTAAATTTAATACAAATGTATTAATATAATACAAACTTTTGAGAGTTTATGGTTGGTTTATATTATAATTGGACATTGACAAGTTACAGTGCATTAAAAAAAGTCAAAATACACTAAGATAAGATTTGAGGCACTTTATGTACATGATGTCATCTCAGTGAAACTGCACTTTGCCGCTTTAGGGTTGTTTAGTGCGTAAATACGATAGATCGAATAGACAATATGAACATTTACATCGCAATACACAGCTAAACTGAGAGACGACTGTTGGGACATAACGTTACTCCATGTTAGCATGAGCAGACAGGTTGTTTTGAACTCGTGTTTAGCATTGAGCTAACACGCGAACTCTCACCTTATCTCTTCGGCAGAGTACATGCCGAACGTCAGGCCCTCCAAACGCCGCCACGGCACATCTTTTCCAAACAACATGTTGTAGAACTACTAAACTTCTGTAGTTATAGTAAAGTCATGGCGTTTAGTTATAAACTGCACGCTACGGGAAGCTGCTCCTGTGTCGCACGTGGGACAGTCTGAGGTCAAACCAAAACATGGAGTCAGGGGGGGGAGACACAAAACACAACTGAGGCTTTTACAAGAGCTACATTTATATAAACATTTCAAATATCATATATAAATAAAATATGTCAATTTAGTTGTGATAAACTGTGAGAAAATGGTACTGTATCTCTAAAGGACAAGTTGTTATCAATTTATCTCCCCCCCCCCTTTTATCCACCCCCATGGTTTCACCCTCCCAGAAGCCTTTGGTTTGTATCAACATGGCGGCGCCCGGGAGGCATGTAGGACATTACATCCAGAGAAACGGACGGTTTTTGACTAATAACTTGGAGCAGCTGTTTAGTCACAGGTAGTAAATAACCACTGCTGTGTTTTGAACCAGATTGTCATGCACTCAGTGTTTGTATCAGTATATCTATCTGCTGTGCGGGTCTAAAAGCCGCAGCTAGCATCGTTTGACAGGAGGTCATGAAGCTAATTCATCTGTGCAGCACAGCACAGGGTATATGTGGTGGCATGTAAACGTTAGGTTACCCTTAATGTTTCCTACAGTTTGTCTGTAGTTACGGGTTGAACACGGGAGTATTAATTTTTTTACTAAAGGACAAATGACTGATAATTCAACTTTTTAACATTAATTATTCGTCTACAGCCTTCATGTCTGTCTTTGTATTTTCTTGTCTTGATTCCCCCAACACTTGGACTTAACCCTTTAATAACTTAATCTACCTGGACAATGGATACTGTTTGTGCAATAAGAGTTTATTTTAAATAATATAGCCTATCAGAGGACTGTAAATCTGTAAAAGTTGTCTTTTGTGAAATGTAACTCAACACATCTTCCTTTGAGCTCAATAATGTTCCTTTTTTTCCTAGGAGTTTTGGTTGGACTCCATCTCTGCGACAACAGGCTGCAGAGGCTCATAAAGGTACGTTGGAAGAACGCTGTGGTCATGATTACAGCATTTGGCAAAATCCAAAAGTCAGAAAAAAGACTTCAAGACAAACATGCAAAGCCCTGTCATTCTCCTGTCAAAGCTTCATTTAAGATGTGTATTCAGAATATAACAGGATGTTTAGGCTGGTGAACAAATCCCACGAAAAGATCAAAACCTAGAATAAACAAGTCCTACTAAGTCTTTGTCTGTAGCTAAAACTGTTAAAGCGATCGATCTCTATCGTTCCAGAATCTGTTAAAAACACCAGTGAAACCCGTTCTTACACTGGGTGACATGTTCCGTCGTCACCATGATGACTGTAGTTTATTTTGAATCAATGCCACTTAACTCTGTGCTGCTGTTTCCATGCTCCTAGATGTGTATTTATCCGCTGCTAAAAATAGTACTCGATTAACACACCATCTTCTGTTTCAGTAATATATAAGATTTAAATTACATAAACTACAAAAATACAGTTATATATTTTTGCCCGATTTTAAAGAACTGTAAGAGAGGAACTAAACCATTGTTGGTTTTGGTGTGTTGTGGTATTTGTTGATGATAACTAAATGCAGAATAATTCAGTGGCACATGAGACAATTTCGATTTTAGATAAATGATCTCCTTTTACTAAGACTTGACCCAATCACCTTCTAGGGCTGCTGTTTATAATCTTTATAATGTCATGTACATAAAAGGTGTACCTCTTCCTCTATGATGTTGCAGAATCTACAGAGACTATTGTCATCCCCAGGAAGAAAACATGGTATGTACCATATCACTATTACATGAAGGTTTTAGGTGTCATACACTGCAGGCAGCATGGAACACAGCATACTCATGTTCAAATTAAGTTTGCAAGTATTTATCTTGACATAAATTGTCCCAAAAACCAAATTCTCAATCAGTGATTTTTATCAAACAGGAGCAAAGAGGCTGTGCTGGAGGCTCTGGCTTCGACTGCCAGCAGGGTGAGAGCTCTCCCACTTATTACACATCACTGTGTCTATAAAGATGTTTATTGCTTCATATGCTAACTTATTGTGTCTGTTGTCATCACTAGGATCCCACAGCGTTCAACTACCAGTTCCAGGATGACCCTTACCTCTCTCCCAGGACCTCTAATGAGTTTGTACGTCAAAACATACAACATTCCACATCGTTACTTTGCTGCCTTTTTTAAATTTTCATTCTTAAATCAGCCATTTGTCATATATTCACTTATTTAGTGTCGTGGATTATTTTACTTAAACCACCAGTTCAAAATAATTTATTTGATTTCATTCATTTTAGTCATTTTGGAATAGCTGTTAATTTTGGCAGTCTTCTAATGGAAAGACAATCTCAGATCTCAGAATGACACTTTTCTTCACTTTCCCATAATTTTTCAGCACTATCAATTTACTTGATGTTGTAACTTCTTCAAATTCATCTGCAATCAAATGTAATGATTATTTTTAGCCTGAATTCACCTGAAACAAAATAATAAAAAGAGGCTTCATCACAGCACAAAATGCACAGGTGTTATAATATCATTTAAACTATATCTTCTGGGCTTTGTTGTGTTATAGTTCATAACATGAATGAAAATAACCCTGTCGAGACATTTAAAGAATCCATTCATCATGTCACTGTTTGAAATTAAAGTAAAGACCGCCCTCTGTTGTGTGTCGGCCATAATAAACAGCAGTTGTACAATCTGTGACACATTTTCTAACTGGTGTATCGTTCTCTTTCTCTCTCTCTCTGCAGAAGTTGTACTCTCTCTCTCAGGAGTCTGGCAGGTCTGCAGCCAAATACTTTGTCAACAGTAACCCCAAGTTCTTCACTAAAGACTTTGCTGAACCACATATACCAGTAAGAAAGTTTCTATACTACTACTAGTTACTGCATAGGTCCAGATGCCAAATAACATAACTGTGTGTGTGTGTGTGTGCGCGTGCGCAGTGTCTGATGCCAGAGACAGTGTCGCTGCGTCTCGAGGAGGTGAGCGAGGAGGCACTGAAGGAACGAATCAGCCTGAGGAAAGTTTCAGCAGCTGTTGACATGTACGACCAGCTACTTCAAGCTGGTGAGAAAACACACACACACACACACACACACACACACACACACACACACACACACACACACACACACACACACACACACACACACACACACACACACACACACACACACACACACACACACACACACACACACACACACAGAGTATATGTTCTCTCTTACCTCTAACCTAACTGTGTGTCTTCATTGTATCTTCCAGGTACGGCAGTCTCCATGGAAACAACCCATGAGCTGTTAGATCTTGTCTGCATTTACTGTGACAGAGACCCTGTCCAGGAGGGGGCACCACAGACAGAGGAAGCGGTGAGTCATCTCTGATCAGAACCTCTGCATTAAGGTTGGCATGATAAACTTCAACAACACAGTATGTATTGTATCATATTAATAATAAAATACATCCGTCAGCTATGATCGTAAGATGCTAGATCAGATTGAGGTCTGATCAAGTCAGCACCCTGAACAAGTTTTCATGCTCCTCAAACCATTCTTGAACAAATTGTTTAGTGTTGCAGGGCACATTATTCAGCTGAAAGAGGCCACTACCATCTGGGTCACCATGAAGGGGCGGACTTGGCTTGTAACAATTATTATGTAGGCTAGGTCTTGTCAAAGTAACATCCGCATGAATACGAGATCCCAAGGTTTCCCAGCAGAACATTTCTCAGACCATCACACTGCCCCAGCCATCTTCCCATAGAGAATCTTGCTGCCATCTTTTCTCCAGGTGAACAATGCACATGTTATGCACAAAAAGAAAACGTGATTCATCAGAGCTGCTTCCATTGCCCTGTAGTTGGTGATGACCACTGGATCTCAGGAACAACCAACAACAGATGTGCTGACCCAATCCTCCCACAATTTGCTCAATCTGGCCTTTGTCAAAATCATTCAGATCTGTACATTTTTCATTTAATATATCCCACCCATTATGACAGATGCCATTGTAACATGGTAACAGGTGCTATTCACTTACCCTATCAGTAGTTTTTAACATCCTCAATGTTTAATTGTTTATCCTTGCTTGTTCATCAGGAGGGAGGAGAAGAGTTGAAGAGGAGGAGATCTAAGATCCGTCAGACTTTAGACTCCCTCAAGTCGACCTGGAAAGAAAACAACAACGCAGAGAGAATCTTTAGCGTGCTGCCAGAGAGAGACACACGGTGTTACTCTGCTCTGATCAGAGGAATGGTGAAGGTGTGTGCAGGGTCATTACTGCTGTTAGTAGTGGTTGTGTGGCCTGTTCATTCTGGTGTGACGGATAGGCTCACACCAGCTACAGTTATATAGTAGATTGATTGTTTATCTGTGTCTGTCTCTCCACAGCATGGAGCCTATGCAAAGGCCTTCAGCATGTACACCGACTTGCTCAATGAGAAACTGACAGGTGAGTTATTAAATGCAAATTATGTGGAGAAAAGAGCCCATTAGCCACAGGATACAAACTCCATTTTAGGACAATATTTGGACTTTGAAATATATAGTTTGAATATTGAATTCTAAAATCAGTTTCCACCATTATTTAAACGTCTGGTCAGCTCAACACTCTGTGTAGGTCATTTAATTCTAAAAATATGTTAATCAAAGAGGGGCCACACACAGATGCAGCAGCTGAGTGCTCCCTGAAACATCTTCATTATTGCTGTACTTTATATTTTTAGAAATTAGATTTTATTTAATTGAAAAAACATTATGTTGGTTTTGAGCTCTGACCTCTTCTGTTGTGATCCCACGTGACCTGACTCATGACTGAATCTGACTAAAGAAAAACACAATTTTATTTAATCAGGCCTACAATTGATTTTGAGCATTATTGTTGATCCCTGTTTTGTATTGGAAGCAGACGACTAATGAACCCACCCTTTGTCTCCAGCTGACGTCCACATCTTCAACGCACTGATCTCAGTGGCTCCAAGTGTCAGAGAAAAATACACTGAGAGATGGGACCTGATCGAAGTGAGACCCTTTACACTGTTGTCCTCCATATTACACAGCTTTGTACTGATGTTAAGGACACAAAGAAAATATGATTTTTTTTAACGTCAGAAATAATGTCATAGCATATACTTTACACTGTTGATTTAAAAGTGTAATCATTTGTTATTGGTAAGTTAAAACATATCGTTATGGATTCAAAAACTGTTCAATAATTCACAAATAACGTAAAATGCAGCAAACAGTTCAGTTGCTGGAAATATGAATTTTATCTTTAAAATACACATAAAATCTATAATTTTATCATTTAATACAATTTGTATAGATTTTGAAACTTCATTTGAAACATTAAAAATTGTTTTGGTCAAACTTGAGGCTACGCTGAGGCTAAAGGTAATTCTGACTGGCTACTGGCTTGTATGGCAGTTCTATGAAAGCCATGTGGCCGCTCAGATCAGACATTATAACCTATATTCCTTTTTTTAACTAAAACACTGTCCCATTATAGAACATAAGACAAGATGGAGAAAATCCCTTGTACCTTCTGCCGCACTAATTAATGCCTACCACCAGTTGATGTTATCGTATGTTAGTGACCACCAGCGGATGTTGGGGACAAATCTTGAGTTGTGTACCGAAGATAACGACAAATGAATTCATGAGTCATGCCTAATAAATGTGTTTTATGAGGTCACATTGAACTTTAACCATCAAAATCGGAAAAGTTCATCCTTGAATGCAAGTCATCATTTATACAAAATTTTAGAGGGTTAGGGGTTAGTGTTCACAAGATTTTGATGTACAAACAAACTGAAAACATGATTTGTCGAGCTGTCGCGACCACAGCTACATGAGACAATTATTATTTCACACTTAAGAAATTATTAAAACTCTTCCTCATTGTTTGAAACATCATAAGAATTCATTTCTCAGCTGTATTTGGATTTGTATTGTAGACAGAATGTGAAGTATTGTGTTTGGTTGCTAATTCATTTTTATTTAAGTATCAATGTCGTAATTTATTAAAATTTTGGCTCCATATATATATATTGAAAATTAAGATGCTGTGACTCTGACAAGAACTTCATATCAGTGCCATCTTTGTGTGCATTAAGGGAAATACTTTTATACTTTTTACTTTTATACACAGTTAAGACTTTGTGTGTTTGTGTGCAGGAGTTGTTGACCCAGATGAGTCAACATAAAGTTCAGCCCAACCTGCTGACGTTCAACAGTGTCCTCAAAGCACTGAGACGCTGCGGCTCTTTGGCCAAAATGAAATCTTTACAATCTCTGAATGAGATGAAGGCTTTGGGAATAGGTAACTATTAGAGCGCACAATTGTTACCGAGTTTTATTGGCAGCTTTTTCCTGTTTATCTTCACATGTTTGCATGTGTGTGTTTTCAGCTCCAAGCCTGGCCTCCTTCGACCACATCCTGGCCATCTTTTACAAAGCAGGTGAGTTTAGATGGATAGATAAACTTTATTGTCTGTCCCAAGTGACAGAAATTTTACAGGCTCAACAAATAATTCACAATTGACAACACACAGATTCAAATTTACATTTAAAATACACAGCACACATCTAAACCAACTTCTAAAATAGGCACATAACTACACTTCAACAGTCTCTGCCGCTGTTAACTGTATGTTATGTACGTTGTCTTGTTTTCTGTGGATTTGTTTCTTTCCAGCCTCCTCTGGTCAGAACACTACTAGCATTTTGCAGGAAATCGTGTCAGAGCTGAACGGAAGCAGTTTCACCTGCCAGGACCCTGGTGATGGTATGTTGCAGTTTTTCCTCAGTTTTTCCATTTTTTATTGAAGTTTATATACTTTAATGTCTGTGTTCTCTGAAATGAAAGCATAGAAACCATTATTAAAAAGAGAAATGATGGAAAATGTCTGTTTAAATTAATGTAGTTAAAGTTTTTGACTCATCCAGTAGCTGAACACACTTGTGACGTTCTTTCTACAATACAAATCAATCCCTGCTCTGAAAGATCATCCCAGCACCTTTGCTGAAGTTCAAAATTTTTTTCTGCATGTCTAGTTTTGCTTTGTTTTCACATCAGTCCAGAGGGCAAATTCGGGTATTGTAGAATTAAATGAATTGTACTCACAAAAACCTTTGGAATCGTTGAGATGCTTGCCTCCGCTGGCAGTACGACAGCAGTGACCACAAAGTAATCTTATGAGGCAACTTTTTTCAAAGTGTTATTCTGGTACTTTTCTAAGAGTCTGGAGACTGTGCTGCTCTTTATCATGGGAGGCCTAGACTAGTCTAGTTTTCTGTTTTGTCTCACGATTGTGACAGCCATAGAGTAGTTATATTGTCCCAACAATTCATCATCAGGGGGCAGCAGTGCAGGTCGTCCACTAACCAGAAGGTCGTGGCCCCTAGCGATGGCAGCAGTGTAGGAGTGATGTGTGATGGGAACCACTCTAAGAACTGTATGCATGTTTGTGTGTGAATGGGTGAATGTGAGTTTTAGTGTAAAGGAATTTTTAAATGGCCGTTAAGACTAGAAAAGAGCTCTGTAAGCACCGTCTGTTCACCATCAGAGGGCGTAGTAACACAGTTTGTTCCATCCTTGCCTTTTGTAGAAAGTTTTTTGAAAGTGATGAATACAAGTTGGTTCAGTTCCTGTTGGTAATGTTTACGTCAGCGTCTAATGCTTCATTTACTGTCATTGCTCCAAGAAAGCTGCAACTAATGTAAATCATTTTCATCAACTATCTTTTTTGTGACCTAAACTATTTTTTTTTTATAAACTTTTTGTAGTTTACCACTTTCCTTTGTACCATTTAAGGTCATTCTGGACTAGTGCTGATGACATTTTAATAAAAACATGGAAAATTTAACTGGTGCTTTTGTTAAGAAGGGACATATAAAACACTATGTGGTTCTTAACACAGATTTATTATCTCTTCTTTCTCTTTCCAGTTCTGTTCTTCACCAGTGCAATGAAAATAGTAAGTCTTGTTTTATTACTTCTTTGTATAAATATTTATCTGTAATGTGTTCCTGCAAACTCCTCAAATTAAGTTTTCAAGTACTTGAGTTTCTTTTCTAGGTTTATACAGGGTTTACTGTCAAAACCTTTTTAGCTATATACAATTAGATATAGCCTGGATTTTAATGGTTATCCTAAATTTCATTTCATTTACCTGACCTGTTTTTCTCTCTGTATACATCTTTATCCTAACAGTGTCTGGACACTAAAGATCTGGAGCTGGCTTATAAAGTACAGAGTCTAGTAGAAGTAGGGGAGAACTGGAGGCTGCTGGGAGAGCCTTTCCAACAGAGTATTTACTAGTGAGTAAAAACCTTCCACCAACGTAAAACACAAACCCTGCACCCCCTACATCCTGACATCTAGTGATTATGTTCAGTAAATTATTATTGCACATTATTAAGCCACATAATTAAAAACCTAATTCAACTGTGTTACAAATCCATTGGATGAATGAACATAGTAATTAAAAAAACAACACTCTGATGTAACTGGACCTCTCCTCCTCTCTCCTCTCCAGCGGTCGCTTCTTCAGCCTGCTGTGCGGGATGGAGCACATCGATGTCGTGCTGAAGTGGTACAAACAGCTCATTCCCTCGGTCAGTACATAACGCACATTTCTCTCCCTGATACATTAAGTGACTCTCGACCAGATAATATTTTACAGGATGAATCAATAATACATTTTAAAGATATTATAGGCTGTTGTTGGGACTTGACTGAGTACCGAACCCCCTATTATAACATCAGGATGTTAATCTTTTATTTAGTGGGGTCACCATCATCTGTTATGCAACGTTATGCATAATTCAGTTCCTGTCTTCAATTCAAGATCACCCCAGTGGGCTTTCATTTTTTGCAATTCATGGCTAATGTACTAATCTGTTTCGTGTGTATATATATTCTCACACTGTATACATAAATTCTATCCCATTTTTACGTGTTACGTACCACTTGACAAATTTAGGCCCAATATTCACTCTCATTTTAGCTCTGTGTTTGGTCCCAGCAGCTCAGAAGAATATCAGGTTATTTTGCTGCTGCTTCACTGCGGTCACTAACCAGTAGCTAATGTGCTAGTTAGTCAGCTAGAAGAGCCTGAAATGCTCAGTAGAACTGAGAGAAACTGTGGAGTTGGTAATATTTCTCTGTGGATTCCTTGCTGCAAGTAACCCCTTTACCATTTCATAGTCATTTGATCCATTACCAATACAAAATGTTTTATCTTTTGGACTTAAACATTCACTTAATTCAACTTGTGTTTTTTTATTCCCCTGGAGAAAATAAAGTAGATACTTAAGTCAAACTTAACTTTTTTTTTTTTCTCTGATTGTAGTTGTACTACCCGAACATTCAGGGACTTAAAGACCTGCTGCAGGCTCTGGACACAGAGAGTCGCCTCGATTTGCTGCCTCAGATATGGAAAGGTGAGTTTAAAGCTTAAGTTTCACTTAAAGAAATCTAAGAAGTTTACACTGTCAATATTTCATTTGTGCAAATACAATAAGTCTGAACAATTTCTATGTGCAATCACGTTTAAATTTCATATATTATCGCTGTTTTCCTATATCTCTTACGTTTGTATTTTTATTCTTCTTGCATGTTTATTTATGACTTTTTTACTGATGTTTTCTATTTTACTATCCCATTGCTGCTGTATCAGAGCAAATGTCTTCATGGTGGGACAAAATGTTTTATCTTATCTGAATCACTTGTTTATCTGATGGGCAGTTAATGACTTATTGTCTCGTTTACCAGCCAATCTCTGCTGGTTAAAACTGAGGAAATCAGTCGTCAGTAGTCATGAGGTCCGATTATCAAAATGTTATTCTATCTCTATTTTCTAAACCTGCTGCTCTCTCCATTCCCTTTCCAGACATCCGGTCTCTGGGTCATGATAATAAGTCAGATCTGGTGGAGGAGGTGCTCATGCTGATGGCCAGAGAGAAGCACAGTCCTGAGGTCAGTGAGAGGAACAGAGTGGATATGTTTGTCTAATTTTGTTGTTTTGTTCAAAGCAGACAACTGTCACAGTGTGATGTATCCCCTGGTCTGCAGGTTCAGGAGTCGTTTGCAGCGTGCGCTCTGGTTATAAAGGGTGTGTTTGCTGGCGACAGGGGGAGGCTCACTCTGGAGTGGAGCACCTCCTCGCTCACACACATCACCTCCTTGCTGCTGCGAGCCAACATGACCCAACAGGCCTGGTGAGAGAGACGGCTTGTGTGTGTGTGTCCATTTACAGAAGAGCTTGTACTTAAATGACTTGACAGATGCCCTCTGTCTAAATTTCTGTTAAAAATGTCTTAACTTATTCCCTCTATCATTCTCTCTGCAGGGAGATGCTGCAGCTCTTCAAATCCAAGAACAGAGTTCCTGCGTGAGTCTCCAAACTACAACCAAACACAAATCAATTTTAATATGCATAGACATAGGAAGTATTTGTGACGTCTTCATCATTTCACCTAAACAGAAAACATCCCTGGTGTCTCACTTGAAAAAATACCACCTGGTGAAAGTTATAATGATATTCTCTAGCTGGTAATTACACATTGTAAACCTGGAATCCTTCTGTTTATTTGGCTCCAATATCTCTAACATGTCATCACAGCATGTTGGAGCTGTCAAAACAACAGTAATTATGTTAGCAGTAAAAATAATACAGATGCAATTAGACAGACTCATACAGTCAGTCCCATGTTTCTAAAAAACTGACGATGTAATCCATTTTTTATTGTCATGAATTTGGCTTAAAACTTCATGATGATTGAGCAGCTTGTGATCGTGTGTTTCCTGCTGTGTCATTTTCCAGTGAGAACCTGTTGAATCACTTCCTGTTGGTGTGTCAAAGCAGTGACTCTCCCCAGAGAGCAGTGGACCTGGTTCAGCTGTCGGCCGCCTTCTGTCTGCCAGCCACAGCAGAGCTGGCAAAGCGAACCCTGGCTGAGTTTAATCTGACAGAGGAGCAAAGGTGAGGAAAGGAGAGTTGTACGACTGCAGCAGGAAAAGTGTAGTCTGAGATTAGAGAGGAAATGGTATGAACATTTTCTATCATGATTATAGTGATCAAAATTATCACGGTTATCAGTATTATTGCTGTAGTGTTAAAATGTGCTGTAAATGTTCAAACATTTCTGAAACACAAGCTATAGTAATTTCGGCAGGTTTGTATTGACATAATATAAATTATCAATAAAAATGAAGATAGTATTTTCATTATTTAACGAAGGTCCATAACCCGAATGTCAGAGGTGGGACAAAATATCAGCGTTTGTTAAACGCACCCGATGTTGGCATTTGTTAGCAATGACCAGAGATTACTTACAGTTCTCCTGCTGTTAAAGCCCCCACCTGCCTGCTGCTCCATCTGCCAAGTTTTTATAACACACAACAAATGTAGCGCTTGCTGAACCTGCATTTTTTTGACACCGCCGCAAAAAATATATGAATTAATAATAAAATCAATAGTGATAACCCCACATGAATGCACTAAGGCTTGTGTGGTGAAAAACTGAATATAGGCCTAGTCTGTACTGTATCAGGGTGGCCCTGCTGGCCCCCCTTTAGCAGCGCCCCTGCATCCAGGCACATTACTCGACGCTGGTCAACAAGAGACTCTGCTCCTCTGCTCTTTTCTAATCACACACACACGTAGAACTGATCTTTACTAAAACCTGCTGAATTCATATTTATGTGCCTGGATAAAAGGGGCGTGGCCTCTTCTAGAACAAAGAAGTTAGAACATAGGGTTGTGTCATAATCTGCAGGAGTGTGTGTGTGTGTGTGAGTGATTGTGTGTGTGCTCATGTCTGTCGCAAAATGACGATTACATATAGTTAGAGATCATGAATCCAGATTGTTCTGGTCACTGTAACCCTGATGTCCTGGCTGTGCACGTCTCGTGGGTGGCAGATGAAGTATGTGCGCACAAAATGTTGGACTTACACATAACCACATGGACCACATAACAAATCCACGCTGCATGCTGCAGAGAATTTCTTAAAATTTGGTGTAAAAATTCATTTGTATTCATAGATGAATTGATCAGAATTTAGAGGTTAAAGTTCACTTTACTGTGACCTCACGTCTGTTACTTCCTGTAAACATGACAACGCAGGAATGCCTTGAATGAATTTGTTCACATCAGGTAGAAACATTCACTTTGACTCAAGGATGATCGGATTAGAATTTGGGGGTCTAAGGTCAAAGTTCACTATGACCCCACAAAATAAGTGTCTGGCCATAACCGATTTGTGCTTTTTATGACATGTTTTCAGTCGAGTATCTTAGAGAGAGAGAGTCTGATGTACCTCCACAGGTTTCATCAAAATTACCATCTGTGGTGTCCAGAGGTGAACGATGTGATGAAAGAGAGAAATTAACATGGACCAAAGAGACCAAAAAAAAAAGAAGAGCAGTTCTTCTTTTAGAAATTAAGCTGATTTTAGCATCAAGACTCATCTGTTTAGACTCAGAGAATCATGTAAGATAAGTGAATTAGATTCTTAGTTTCATTGGTGGTGAATGCGATGAGATGTGTTTTATCATTTATGTAATGTACTGAATCCCCCTTTTCCCTGACTTATCTTGTTTCTCTGTCTCATCCAGAGCTGTTTTATCTGAACTGGAGTCTGCAGCAGAGACCTCTGACTGAACGAGAGAGCATTGGCGGAATTGCTTTGAAACCAGTAACTAAATCCGACAATATGACACATCTATAGACTGTACTTATTTGTGTTTGTGTAATAAAATATATGTACAATTCAATCTAAACCTCTCGTAACGTTTTCCTTTGTGTGTGAGCTCGAGGCTGCTATTCCTCTCCCTCAGGACATTGTCAGGTTGCTCAATTTAAAAGTTTGTGCCAGGATGTCTTATATTTTACAGTATGTTTCCCACTTTTTATACATTAGATGACTTTGCTTCAACTCAGCATCTATAACAACCAGTCTGTTTATCACTATTATAAAGCGCAACAAAGTAAATCAGAAGAGAAAAGCTTCTTCAGCCCATGAAAGCTGGATTCGAAAAACACTATGGGAATGTTGCTCTCAGAGCCACAGACAGTGATGAGCATTTTCTGTAGAATCCATGACTATGAACTGTGCGGCCTGGAGGGGGAAATGCAGCAGTTTCTCATCATCATAAATGACGAACTTCCTCTGAATTCCTCTCATACTGATAAGCTACTTTTTCAAAATGCTGCATGTGTGTCACATTCAGGGCATCTGGAAAAGCTGCCTTGGACTTTTCAGTGTCTTAGTCTGTCAGAACAGCTGAAGAAACGCACAGGTATAAGGTTAATGGTGTGTTGCAGGTGTGTGTGTGTGTGTGTGTGTGTGTGTGTGTGTGTGTTTTACAGAGTGGCAGTTTTATTGACCACATGTCTAGACATGGCATTGCCTGGTGTGTCAGTTTGTACCTGTGTCTTTAAAAATTATTTTGTCAAGTTATTGTGTTAATTCCATTTGTTTATTGGCTGTACTTTTAGCAGTAATCAGGTTTAATAAATATCCAAGAATCTTTGGTATCATGTGTACAGTATGCATATCTATGTATGAGTGTCTGTGTGTGTGTGTGTGTGTGCTCACTGGAGATGCTTAGAACAAGTGTGTGCGTGTGTGTTTGCAAGCCTGCACAGGTGTGTGTCTCCCATCAAAATGTTTTTTTTTCTCTTCCCCTCATCAGCCAATCATCAGCTGAGCTGGCAGCACGACCAAATAAGGACAAGTGTGCTAAAGTGAGTGGGGGGGGGTGCACTTTCATATGGGTGTGGTCTGTGGGACTGGGAGTGTATTGTTCTCCAGTGTAGGACCTGCCTAAAGCAACACACACACACCAGTGTCGCCTTTCAAACAACACACCCACACCTTCCCTCATACATTTATACTCTCTAACGATATCCTGCATTTGTTCTACGACTGAAATTGATTCATTTTATTTTCTGGACCAAACTTGCAGGTTACTCATAAACTCTGTGGTCACATACAGTTTTCGCTTCATGAGAAGTACTTAAGGTGTAGTTGAGGATAGAAATGACCTGAATAGACCTGAGTTAGTGGCACAAGTGTAAAGTTACCAACATCAATGGGGAGTTTAATTTGCCTACATGGGAGTGAACACACAAAAATCACAAAATAGTTGGTGTTCAGCAACTTTGCAAAGACAACAACAGTGGATGTGGCCAGTCACAGACATTCCTCTCTCCCACTCCTCAGTGCAACACGAGGCAGGAAGAGGGCATTCATCAAACCAAAACAAAGAAAACCAGAGGAGACAATTCAAGTCAAACTGCATGAAGTGGCTACAACAAATTATTGGCGACACATTTTTTAAGAGCAAACCATGGGAATCCTCAGATCTTCAGTCATATTGGATTGAAATCTGCCTTGCAACATTATTTTTTCTTAATTTAAAATAAGCACTTTAATGCCAATGTCATTCACCTTTAATACGACAATCATTTTACACCGACCAACATTGTGCTATATACACTAACAACCATTTACAATGATCACTTAAAACTCACATTTTCAGCCTGGCACAGGTACAATGTAGGTTTCTTGATATGCACGAGGCACAAAAGCCCAAAGTGTAAAAAGGAGACGCCATTCTTAACAACCAGGTCATCATGTTGTCTCTATGGGTTTGGTGAAGTTGCCATGGAATAGACCCACATTTCTGTTCATTCTGCAAACATGTGGTGGTTGAATTCACCCAAATAAGCAGCTCACAGGCAGTTCACCCACATGAGGCGGTAAGAATGTCTCATCTTACAGAACTGAGATAATAAAAGCTGAAGTCACCACAACTGCCTCAGCATAACCTCCAGATCCACTGGGGCAATGGGACTGGTTCGAATCTCAGCTTGTCCGGGGTCTTTCTGTGGGGAGTTTGCATGTTCTCCT
This sequence comes from Hippoglossus hippoglossus, assembly GCF_009819705.1. Taxonomy (NCBI): domain Eukaryota; kingdom Metazoa; phylum Chordata; class Actinopteri; order Pleuronectiformes; family Pleuronectidae; genus Hippoglossus; species Hippoglossus hippoglossus. The sequence goes on from NC_047160.1 coordinate 5,844,874, forward strand.
TGTGTCTGTGTGGGTTTCCTCCTGGTACTCTGACTTCATCCCACTGTCCAAAGACATACTCTCCTTGGTGTATTAAATATTCAACATAACCATAGTGTATTTTCTTTATCAGAGGGGTTGTTATAATGTGTCAAAAAATCTTCTATTTTTAAATGTTATGACCAAACAAAGCATCATGTTATTAAATCAGCCGAACTGCACCAATGCCGCAGACTCAGAGGAAACCAATTTGTATCATTGGCAGACATTTTGACTTGTCACACAGGTGTAGTAATAACATGAACGATAACTACACTCCATTCAGTCTTAGGACTGTTTCTATGACATCTAACTGGAACAGAGTCAATACATAAAGGTTTATGAGCACAACAAGCAGAAATACTTAATTATCCTTATATCCTATACCTTTAAATTCTGAGTATTGAAGGCCAGAGAAACAGGACTTGGGCACCAACTCACTAAAGCAATGTTATGATCGTGGCTCAAACTACACAGTGTAAGTCATTTTACAGGCAGTGTTACCTCAGTGATGCATGTCAATGTAATGTGAATGAATGGCTATCTAATGTTTACCCAAACAAACAGCACACATGTATAGTTCTATAAAAATATTAAAATCGTTGTGTGTTCCTGTGTGTGTTTGGTTTATGAGTCACAGTAACATGTGTTTAAAGCATTCAATGCATCCTGCCACAACAGCACAACGCTCAGTCTTTCAGTTCGTCTAACTCTGTCCGTCTGTCTCCCTCATTGAGCCGGTGTGTCTCCATCTCTTCCCATCAATATCGTCCTCACCCACATTACTGAGAGCCAGGGGAGCAACAATAGTGAATAGACCAATTCAAATTGTTCAACTTGTTGACATATTATCAGCGTTATCACATACACCAGCTCTCAGCCTCCAGCCCTGTTCGGACACCAGCAAATGAAATCCAAGGTCCTTGTGTCACTGTACACACATGGGAACACAGACCAGCTGTGGTCTGAGCGTCAACGTAACATGGGCTCACATTCCATTAGTCATTTAAGTGCATTTATGGGTTTGTTTTCTTTTTTTAAAATGGTGTGCTACTTAAAGTATTTTAATAGAAATTATCACCATATCCTATAAACTAAAATGAACTCCTGACTGGGAAAATTCACTTGAACTCCAAGTGGGTGAAAATTTTGGTGCACGAGTTGCAGAGTTGCTGAGAACTTTACAGCTTATAAACCAATAAACACAATTTTACAAGCAAATAAACTCTAATAAGTACATAATTCACTTCATAACTTTTACCCAAGTAAGTATTTGGTGAGTGAACACTTATTGGCCCTTTGAGGCCACTGTAGGGAGAAGGTTTGGCCCGATGTGTGCAGCCCAATGTCCCAGATGGAAATGCAGGACACGTGTGGACCCCACACTATGAGCCCACACACAGTGGACCCACTTAGGGCCCCCAATGAGTTTACTGTTTTTTATTTATAAAATATGTCGACATATGCAGAACTGAAAGGACTGATCACCAGATCACCTACATTTAGAATTAAATAGATTAGGATTCAATTAGAATTAATCAGAAACATTTTAATACTCAATCAACTAATCAAGAAAATTCCTAAATATTTGCTGGTTCCATGTTCTTGAAAGTAATTTTCTGCTTTCAAAACCAGACCAGCTGTCTCTTTGGAATATTTTCACCCAACACTTTATCCACAAAAAGATTAGTAAAAAATTATCAACAGATTATTTAATGATTAAGATAAGGTGTAGCTCCAAACCCCCTAAACTTATAGCCGTTATAATGGGGGATGTCTTTATCCTCTTTCATTTCATCTGTGCTTCTTGAAACAACATATGTGGAAAAGATTTAGCTTGTCCGTCTGCACTTACTGCCATTCAATGACATCATTGTCTAGTCCTCTTTTTAACTGTTGGAGACAAATTCACAACTTGGCTGCAGGAGAAAACTTGATATGCCCCAGGTATTTAATAGAACATAAAATCCAGCCTTACTCTTTAATAAAGCACTGAAAATTTAATATGCAGGAATGAATAAGGTTAGAAAAATCTTGCATTTAGATCAACATTAAAACTGAGGAAACCAACACCCCACGTGTCTTTATCACAGCATGTAGACTCACCCTTATTTGAATTATGAAAAGTAGCTTAAAGGCACAGGTGAAGTGATCGTACATTAGTACATTTTATATACTGTTGACAGTTTCTAAGTATTTTCACAACATTTCACCCAGCCTTTGATGTAAAGCTACAGTCAACATATGTCTGATGTAACAATATTAACAATATCAAACACAAATTAAAAAGTTAATGGAGGAGGACATTAACTCTACATAGTTGACTGTAAACCCACCACTGTGTTTCCCATGACTAACGGGTGGCAAACACAAAAGTCAAGGCCTTCTGGTAAGTTCCTCCTGGCTTTCTATCCACAGTGGAGGAGGAATTCACTCTGACAAGATTCAGCACATCAGTGCAAAGAGAGACAGAGAGAGTGAGACACAAGTAAAGAAGGAAGAGAGGACAAAGGAGGGGTTGGGTGGTGTAGGAAGGAAAGGTATGAGATGAGAAGGAATGAGAGGAGGAGTGGGGAGAAAGGAGGAATTCCTGCATGTAGAGACTGGCAGCAGCAGCAGAACTCTGACACACACACACACACACTTATACTCGCAGAATGAATAATCAGTAATCTGCTGCAGATTACAGCCACAATCCACTATGGTGGTTTTAGGTTGTTCAGCAGCTCACTGTAATGGTCTATTATGTAAAATGCCCAGGTCATACATTATTATCTTACATCTAAACTGGTCGCGTACACAGAAACTCGCCTATTGACATTTGTGACCATGCAGTATATCAGCTATATTTTAAGGTTTAAATTGAACATTTTCTCAGGATTATCAAATGCTATGAGTCAAAGAGTATTGGCCAATGATGTTCATCAGGTGGTGGATGGGTGAGGTTAACCCTGAGGGACTGTGAAATAAACTGAGTGAAACACTGTTCAGAGAGTTGATAATGTAGATGTGACTCTAAAAGGTTATTTGTGAGGAGATTTTCATTCATACAAGTGATAAAGTGCTACTGCTCTCAACTTTAATGCAAAACAGACAAACAATAGTGACTCATTCACAACTAGAATGTGACTTAGTAGAACACATATCATAACAGTCCCCTTGTAAAATCGAATTTAAATTCACTAGATCCAGATTTTTATGTGGATCTACACCAAATTGCACACACTGGCAATATCTGGCCCCCAAACTGCCTGATGAATTATTCCCTGAGAAAAAGACGAGACACGCCCTGCCTCTTAATGTTAAAGAAAGTGGGGGGGAAACTCCTGGATCAGCCCCCAGATCTGCATCCACGCCTACAGTACATTTAATTGGATCTTGTTGGGGTGATGCCCCAACCAAAATCTATGGGACTGACCTGTTTATATACAGTCTATTGGTGTTTATATACAGTCTTTAGATCAGACCTGTTTATATACAGTCTATTGGTGTTTATATACAGTCTTTAGATCAGACCTGTTTATATACAGTCTATGGTTCAGACCTGTTTATATACAGTCTATGGGTTAGACATGTTTATATGCAGTCTATAGGTGTTTATATACAGTCTATGGGTCAGACCTGTTTATATACAGTCTATAGGTGTTTATATACAGTATATAGGTGTTTATATACAGTCTATAGGTGTTTATATACAGTCTATGGGACAGACCTGTTTATATACAGTCTATAGGTGTTTATATACAGTCTATGGGACAGACCTGTTTATATACAGTCTATAGGTGTTTATATACAGTCTATAGGTGTTTATATACAGTCTATGGGACAGACCTGTTTATATACAGTCTATAGGTGTTTATATACAGTCTATGGGACAGACCTGTTTATATACAGTCTATAGGTGTTTATATACAGTCTATAGGTGTTTATATACAGTCTATGGGACATACCTGTTTATATACAGTCTAAAGGTGTTTATATACAGTCTATAGGTGTTTATATACAGTCTATAGGTGTTTATATACAGTCTATGGGTGTTTATATACAGTCTATGGGACAGACCTGTTTATATACAGTCTATAGGTGTTTATATACAGTCTATGGGACAGACCTGTTTATATACAGTCTATAGGTGTTTATATACAGTCTATAGGTGTTTATATACAGTCTAAAGGTGTTTATATACAGTCTATGGGACATACCTGTTTATATACAGTCTAAAGGTGTTTATATACAGTCTATAGGTGTTTATATACAGTCTATAGGTGTTTATATACAGTCTATGGGACATACCTGTTTATATACAGTCTAAAGGTGTTTATATACAGTCTATAGGTGTTTATATACAGTCTATATGTGTTTATATACAGTCTATGGGACATACCTGTTTATATACAGTCTAAAGGTGTTTATATACAGTCTATAGGTGTTTATATACAGTCTATAGGTGTTTATATACAGTCTATAGGTGTTTATATACAGTCTAAAGGTGTTTATATACAGTCTATAGGTGTTTATATACAGTCTATGGGACATACCTGTTTATATACAGTCTAAAGGTGTTTATATACAGTCTATAGGTGTTTATATACAGTCTATAGGTGTTTATATACAGTCTATGGGACATACCTGTTTATATACAGTCTAAAGGTGTTTATATACAGTCTATAGGTGTTTATATACAGTCTATGGGACAGACCTGTTTATATACAGTCTATAGGTGTTTATATACAGTCTATGGGACAGACCTGTTTATATACAGTCTATAGGTGTTTATATACAGTCTATAGGTGTTTATATACAGTCTATGGGACATACCTGTTTATATACAGTCTAAAGGTGTTTATATACAGTCTATAGGTGTTTATATACAGTCTATAGGTGTTTATATACAGTCTATGGGTGTTTATATACAGTCTATGGGACAGACCTGTTTATATACAGTCTATAGGTGTTTATATACAGTCTATGGGACAGACCTGTTTATATACAGTCTATAGGTGTTTATATACAGTCTATGGGACAGACCTGTTTATATACAGTCTATAGGTGTTTATATACAGTCTAAAGGTGTTTATATACAGTCTATGGGACATACCTGTTTATATACAGTCTAAAGGTGTTTATATACAGTCTATAGGTGTTTATATACAGTCTATAGGTGTTTATATACAGTCTATATGTGTTTATATACAGTCTAAAGGTGTTTATATACAGTCTATAGGTGTTTATATACAGTCTATATGTGTTTATATACAGTCTATCGGACATACCTGTTTATATACAGTCTAAAGGTGTTTATATACAGTCTATAGGTGTTTATATACAGTCTATAGGTGTTTATATACAGTCTAAAGGTGTTTATATACAGTCTATAGGTGTTTATATACAGTCTATGGGACATACCTGTTTATATACAGTCTAAAGGTGTTTATATACAGTCTATAGGTGTTTATATACAGTCTATAGGTGTTTATATACAGTCTATGGGACATACCTGTTTATATACAGTCTAAAGGTGTTTATATACAGTCTATAGGTGTTTATATACAGTCTATGGGACATACCTGTTTATATACAGTCTAAAGGTGTTTATATACAGTCTATAGGTGTTTATATACAGTCTATGGGTCAGACATGACTGCTGCTGGCGGGGGAGGCTCGGTCGGGGAAGGAGTGGCGCGGAGGGGCGCGGAGGGGCGGAGCGGCGCTCTGCAGCGGGCGGTGTCAGCAGAAGAAAACGGGCCGGAGCAGCGGAGACAGGCGGACTCAGGGATCGTTTCACTCGGGTGATTGTACTGACTTGCACCAGCGGTCCTCAGGTAAGAGGAGGGAGGGAGCAGCTTGTTTCAGGGCGTTTTCTCTTGTCGCAGCTCTGTGTTAGTGAGCTGCAGAAAATAAGATTCAGACCCACTGCGGCACAAACAGCCTGCATCTGGTGTGATGAAGAATTTATGAGAACTGTGTAGACAAATGTGCAGTATTTATATATTTACTGGTTGTGTAGATTAGAATATGTATACATGTGTACAATACATGTGGAAATGCAATTTCCTTCCAATACAACATTTCCAGGGAGTACTATTAATGTTAGTCTTATGTACAAATGCCATTGTAATGCAACTGTATGAATATATATCAACATATTATGAATAACACTATTGACATTGTTCTGTATACTAGCTGATGTATCATATAGACTTTATATGCTATATATATATATATGTTACTATCTAGCCTAAAAGTTAAACATTTGATTTATCTATTAAGCTGCATTAACAAGACAATGTTTACACACCGTAATAATTGAATATGAGAAATTTAATCAGTACATTTAATGTTTTTATAAAATGGATCATTTATGTTAGTATTTAGTATTAGAAATGAATAAGGCAGTGACTTGGAGACAGTGCAGCAGCAGCAGCAGCAGCAGCAGGCATGTGTCAGGATGAATGGTGATGTGAAATGCATCGTCATTCTAAACTCAGACCGTGTGTGTGTGTGTGTGTGTGTGTGTGTGTGTGTGTGTGTGTGTGTGTGTGTGTGTGTGTGTGTGTGTGTGTGTGTGTGTGTGTGTGTGTGTGTGTCCATCATGAGTCCTGTACGTCCTGCAGTCATGTGCACGGTGGCTGGTGTGACTGGATGAATGAATCCTCACAGTCTAAATCTGGAGGACACACACCATTCGATCCCATGTGGAGTTAAATTTAACAAAATATTCCTCGACTGGTAATTCTGTGTGGAACTGTGTCATGTAATTTGATAACGCATTTATCCGATTATATGACTGATATAAAAACAAACCACCAACCTGCCTCCACTTTAAGAAAACTACCCAGAAATCTTAGGAAGGACGTGCCTCAGATTCCTCTGAATATGGTCTGTTCTTCCTGGAGTACTGACATCTGGTGGCAGCATTTTTATTTCTCTCTGATCCAAAAAGTCTTCATTTCAGTTATTTCACACTGAAAACATTCAAGATGTAATGATGAAAAATGTGTAAAAATACCAAAGAGAAATCATGTCTTCATGACCGATCACAAACATATCTTGAGTATAATTAACTTCCTATTTGCAGGAAACACATGCTTATAAACTATTGTTTTTAGGTTGTCAGAAGCTGTGTGTGTGTGTGTGTGTGTGTGTGTGTGTGTGTGTGTGTGTGTGTGTGTGTGTGTGTGTGTGTGTGTGTGTCTGCCTGACTATGTAACCCCTACGTTTGCATATTCAGGCTCAACCAAAGCCTATTTGCTTATTTGGCTGTGGTGTAACATGATCATGGTTGTGATTGGAAATCTGTGGAAGATGATTCTTGAGCCAAAATCGTTTGTCTTGTTTCTCGTAAAAGTCAGAAGTGGAGGAATGGAAAATGACTGGAAGTTTTTTTGTGTCACATCAGATATCACTTATTGATGTCTAAACAGTGAAATTGATCACTTTCTCAGTCCCATCACCGACGAAAGGATGAGATCTCTTTCTCTACATGATTAGTTGTAAGTCAGATGCCACTTATACCTGAGGCTAATCATGTTTGATTTGTCTGAACAGCTTTGTCTTCCATTGAGCTAGCAGGGCTTTGTTCCCTGCAGCAGCAAGCTTCACTCTCTGGCTAAATCATATTAAGTGCAGGCTAATCTCACTATCATTTATTATTACTGTATATGTGGGCTAATGTTTTCTACAACATTGTCTGACGTAGCGCTGCCCTGCGTCTTGCTGCTCAAAGTGTCATCCCAGTTTCAGATTTAATCAGATTTAGTGTTACTGAAGGGTCCTGTATGCCCTGATACATTCAGCTTCCTTATAAAGAATGTTTCCAGTAAGCTTTAATGTTTGTGGATGTATTAAGTGTCCATATACCATTCGCCAGCATTGTATTTGATTGGCAGAGCAAAAAGCACCAGTCTAAAAATATATAAACAAACAAAGAAACAAACAAACACTGTCCTTATAGCTAAATGTCACTATGGGTGTATCCCATCCACTGTATATAGAGACGAATGAGGTGTATCCAGCTCCTCACACTTTCCAGAAATTAAGCCAAAATATCTCTGATAAATGCCCTCAACCAATCCTGTTTTAGCTGTGATCGTGATGTTTCACTGACTTTGTTTTTATAGTACAACCAAACTTAAAATAAGTACTACTTAAAAGAACTACCATGTCAAATTTAGAAAAGTATTGTTCTTCTAAGTGGTACAGACTGATATTTTTTGTCATTCGGGTGAAATCACTCTTTAAGTTTCAGCTACTGTAAATGTAAATATGCAGATGTACATTTATATAAACAACAGGCGCATGTCACTCGTATCATAATGTGTCATATCTGTATTAGCTGGAACATAAATAGCTGTCTACACAAGCCATAATACAAATCTTCTATGCGCTCCATTACAGAATCATTTTACAGGAAAAGGCAATCCACATGAACCTATTAGATGTCATAAGGGTCTCTAGGCTTATGCAAGTGTAACACTAAGTGACTCTTTGTATAATAGATCAAGCTGCTGTCTGACTCGTGGCTGAGTTAACGGGGCTGTGCTCTTTGACAGCTGCAGTATGGCTCCAGGCTGACCCGAGCAAATAGAGGAGCACTGAACCCTTCGGACTGTTGTAACTCAAACACCAAGGCTAACAGAGCCCTGCGGCCATTCTGCTCCACAAGTCCGTGTTTGTTACGTCCTAAGACGTTTGATCCTCCTTCTCTGCTTGAATATCTTTAGCTTCAAAGACAAAAAGTTATCATCTGTGTCCTTTTGACATGTCTCATAAAAAGATGCATGAAAGAGAGATTAAACCATATCGTCCTGTTGACTGGGATGAATACTACAGCTGTGTGAATGAGATGTGAATGCAGCAATAAGCACTAGCCCTACTGTGACCATCACTGAGACACAAAGAACAGAAGATGGCAGTAGTGATAGATGTGGCAAACCCAGCGGACAGTCACATCAGGAAAAAGGAGCGTAAGAAGATTGTCAAGTTGTCAAGAGCTGAAAGCACAGCTAGAACAGATCTGGAAGGTGAAATGCAATGTGATCCCTGTGGTAATAAGAGCATGGCTCAGATCCCAGGTACAATATCTGAAGCCTCTGTTCAGAAGTGTGCAGTCCTAGGAACAGCTAAGATACTGCACACCCCCAAACTCCCAGGCCTCTGGTAGAGGACCCGGGCTTGAGGAAGACATACCACCCCACAGGATTACGAGGGAGATTTATATACAGTATATATATATATATCTATAAATATAGTTATCATTTCTAAGATGTCGTTATCAAACCCTTATGACAAATAAATGTAATTAGAGATTTTGCCTTTACAGTTTAACCATAAAACTTTATTAAAATAAAAGAAAGAATAAAAAAAACTCCAAATACAAACAAATACATATAATTTTATGGTAAGAAAATAAACATATTTTTTTTGCGTAAAATATAAACATAAATGTACATCTATCAGCAAATAAAATACAATACCAATATCTGTGAAAGGCTGATATCGTCCGATATTAACTAGCACATATCATTCAGGTTCTAATGAATACACACAGACAAAGAGATTTTTGGACTAATGAGAAATGACAGATTTATATGTGTGACAGTGACTAGCAGTCATCTCAACCCTAGTTTACCTTAAATCAACATACTACTTGTAAGAAGATAATAAAGATGATATCCCTTATGTTTAAAATGGTATGATATTATATATGTGTTAACCATAGTATGTGAAATCTTTCCACAGCTAAAGAGATATCGACTCTTGTTGTATATTAAATTGTATTTCCGTGCTTTCATGTTATGCTGTTTTATTTTATAGGTGTCAGTATGTCGAAAACCGTCAGTGCTGAGGAGATTGAGGAGATCAGGGAGGGCTTCCAGAAAGTGGGTGAGTAAAAAAAATCTATCACATCTGAAGTGGAGTTAAACCAGCTGACACACACATGTTCTTGTCGCGTGTGTGCACATCTGACAAACAGATTTTGTGCCAGAGATGAAACCTTTGAAACACTCACACCTCTTGTTGAGGAATGAAGTAGGATTTTCAAAATACACTTCTTGTTTTCTTGCCCAGAGTTAGATGAGAAGATTGATACAATTCTCAAGTATGTGTGAGTAGACAGTTAGCTTAGCTTAGCATAAAGGCTGGAAGCAAACAGCCTAGTTTTGTACAAAGGAAAGATATATATCTAATGCCTAAGTGCAAATTGACACCTTTGTAGCTTACCATTCTTGTCAGTGTGGTTGTTTTACAATAGAGATACAGGCTCAATCTTGCTCTGAAAGTGCTGTATGTGCTGTAACCTTCTTCATCAGTCCATTATCAAATGAGCTACTCTACTGATTCAGTGTTGTACTTCTGTGCAGGACTTGTAAGAAACACAGAAACCAAAAACTGACAAATCCAAGCAGCAGAGTTAGCAATATTATGACTTTTAATACGTCTAATATGGGTTAATGCTAGATCCTACAATTCCCATAATGCAACTTATGAGTTAGACCATCCTGGTGACATCATTAGGGTTTTAGGGAAACTCCTTCACTCTTTTCTCATGCTAAGCAGATCTCATCATGAGGAGCAGGCAGACTTTGTGGAGTGATTACTCCTCTCTTGCAAACAAGTAGGAACATGTGTAAATATGTGAAGCAGACAAGCAAAGGCAGAATCCAGACCCAAACGAGACACGTGGCATTTAGAACAGCAGACCCGCTACCTGTCATGAAGATACTGCTGAATGGAGTTTTATCAGTTGGAAAAAAGGGAAGAGCATCATGGGCTCTAATTAAAACAACTGTTCTGATTTCCTTCCTTGTCCCTGTTCCTCCTGCATCTGACCCCCTCTCTCTCCAGATGTGGATGGTAATGGCTACATCTGCGCCTCTGAACTCGGGAATCTCTTCCAAGAGGTGGGCTGTTCTTTGCCTGGATACCAGATCAGAGAACTGCTTCAGAGGCTGGACCGAAACAAAGACAGTCACATCAGTTTTGAAGAGTTCACGGCTGTAGGTAACACTAACTGACTAACTGACTAACTGACTGACCGACTAACTAACTAACTAACCACTTACTATCTTACTTACTGGATGAATGATCAACTAGCAAAAGGACCAACCATAGACGGTATATAATAATTGATGGCATGATTACTCCCCATAAGTGAAGCCAAATCATCTTGATTGCCCCTGGTGGCTGGTTGCAGTATAGGTCATAATCCCTGCCTCTTCCATGTTAGTGGATGGGACATGGACCAAAGTAAAAAGTACATGTCAAATACATTTTTCTCAAAGATGGTTTCTGTCATTTTAGTCAGTTCTTATCACAGAGATGTAGTCTGGCTTTATTTAGTTATTTGATGCTATAAAAAACAGGGTGAAATGTCATGATTGACAGCTGAGACTGACTTGCAATTGGTTGAGCGTGTGTATCGAAGAGACCTCAATACGCAGCTCCATCCCCCGACCACTACTGTGCAGATGAACTCCAAATGACGCCATTGGCACAAGATGGCAGCGTTCATAGGAAGTGGAGACATTTCATCCATCTTTATTTACAGTCTTTGGGACAAAAGTGTTTTAATTACCTATATTGATTTGTGTCTTGATAAATAAACAGGAACCACACTGTGATTCACTTTAAAATTGTGTGTTTTTGTGTATATGTTCAGATTTTCCAGGAACTGAAGGATGACCGCATGGCCCAGGGTTTCAGGAAAGCTCTCAACAAGAAAGAAGGCATCGTCGCCATCGGGGGCACCAGCGAGAGCTCTAGTGAAGGAACTCAACACTCAATCTCTGGTTAGTCAAACTAAATAACTTGTCTAACACTAACAGAGCGCTATGAAAGGGTTTGCTGCCCACTGTATTCAATGCCACCAAACCATGTCTATGAGAGTTTTTGCCTTGCAAAGTGACACTCAGTGCTCTGTATTTCAGAGCAGGAGCGCTTTGCCTTCGCCAACTATATCAACTCCTCTATGGAGAAGGATCCAGACTGTGCACATGTTCTGCCCATCAACCCCAGCACTGAAGCTCTGTTTAAAGCAGTGTCAGACGGCATCCTGATCTGGTAATCCCTATCATTTTATCATACAAGAAAAAAATCTTTCTCATTTAATCACTCAACTCAGTCTTTATCAGTATTTTATCCATAACTTCAATCTTTAACTTTTTTTTTGGCAACATCTCATTTTTGTCTCTTTTTTGTTGTTGCAGTAAACTCATCAACCTCTCTGTTCCTGACACCATCGATGAGAGAACCATCAACAAAAAGAAGCTCACTCCTTTCACCACACAGGTTGGTTAGCTGTTAAGCTAGTTAATCAGTTTTTTACTTCATTAAATAAATTATAAATATCACTGGCATCCTTGAGGTCTATTAAAAAATATAAATTACCTTCATATTCAAAACTGCATTATTAAATAAACAAAGATACATTATATCCCAATAATCCGACCTTAACTTTTGTCTGTATCATTAGCAGTTGAACATTTTGAAACTTATTTGATTCCTCACTTCCTGAAGTCAACTACTTTTTTCCTCCCAACAGGAGAATCTGAACTTGGCCTTGAATTCAGCGTCTGCCATCGGCTGCCAGGTCGTCAATATCGGAGCTCAGGATCTTAAGGAGGGTAAACCTCACCTGGTGCTCGGGCTCCTCTGGCAGATTATCAAGATCGGACTGTTTGCTGATATAGAGCTGAGCCGCAATGAAGGTGTGTACAAATACACACACATCTACACACTGTGTGTGGATATTTTAAAAGTAATGATAATAATAAAAGTCATATACTGACAAAGATTGACTTCTCCTGGTAATATGACCTTAACATCAGATTATGAAGTAGCAACTTTAGCATAGAAATGGTAGAGGGGCAACCTGATGGATAAATGGGTAGGGTGGTTTGATTCCTGGCTAGTCAGATCATTCATTGCTTTTCATTTACTGTCTTTCTCTCTTCCTGTCTATCTCCACTTTCTCTATCTAATAAAAAAAAGTACATGCATACTTATTAGATAGAACAGAAGAATTATACACTTGCATCCAAAATTGCAGCCACAAACCAGAGTCATGCTCGACTTTGTGTTCACAGCTATCGCAGCCTTGCTGGAGGAAGGGGAGACTCTGGAGGAGCTGATGAAACTCAGTCCTGAAGAGCTGCTGCTGCGCTGGGCCAATTTCCACCTAAAGAAAGTTGGCATGTCCATATCCAACTTTTCTGGAGACATTAAGGTAAACAATTTCCCTGTGAGGCCCAAACTTAATGTTGAGTGCACCGTTGTGAGTTGTAGTTTCCTTTTTAGAATTAGTTAATTCATTCATTAATTAGAAAAAAGTCATAATATTTAGAATTGTTGTTGTTGTTGTTGTAAATAACCAGATAGGAGAACCCCTGCTGGCTGGAGTTCCACTCCTTTCCTCCATGTCTGTGTGGTTCTTTCTTCAGACTAGACACAATTTCTTGCTCAGTCTTTTCAAAGTCCTGATAATGTGGCACTGACGAGCCGAAAGATAAAGTAAGTTGTTATTTGTGAAACTTATACTAAAGTATAGCTTAACAAGATGCTCCACATTTTAACACAGACAATAGGCTGTTCTACTGATATTGCCCTTGTTGCCCAGACTTTATTCTCGAAATATCAGAATTGTTTCCCTATTAAATGACCATAATACTCTGTCGTAAAATCCAGTAAACATTTCTTTTGCAAAATGTTTTTTTATTGTATATAGAAATTTATTGCATTATTGTAATATTTAATGTTGCATGTGATTTTGTTCATTGTCTGTAAAAATACAAAACGTAATGCTTGTAAAGTCAACCCGCAGAAGAACATGTTTGACATTTGTGGTTTGGAGTAATAATCGGTGTTGTTAATTGTGTGACTATGTCACATTATGTTTCTCTGTTTATTCTCTTGTGTGTGTTTTTGTGTGTCTGTCTCTGTGCAGGACTCCAAAGCGTATTTCCACCTGCTTGAGCAGATCGCTCCAGACGGCAGCAAAGAGGACGCTCCGCGAATCGAGGTCGATATGACTGGTGTCTATGTAAGTTGATAAGGAATTATGAAAACAGATAGAATATGCTATGTTGTATCTTAAGTCCTCAAAGTGTAATACACTTATTTACCTGATATAGTTTATTTATTCTCTCTTATTTTAGTTTGGGCATTACATTTGAAATCAGTGATGACTTTGGACCTCACTTGATCAACATGTTTAGGAATCTTCAGAACACATACACAAATATACTGTAGTACATTGAAACTTAGCTCTGTTGGTGCTTTTTATTTCAGGCTGAGTGGAAACTGACTTCCTGTCGAACTTCCTGCTTCCGTTAGGACTATATTAGGATCATGATATCATCCTGTTGTAGACAAGGTTCTAATCTCATTTCCCATTCTCTTTCATAACAAAATAAATACACTGTAAAACTCTGCAGCGTTAAACAAACACACAAGCATTGTGTTGACTGCAGTATGACAGCTACATTTGCCAAATGTAATTGCTGTCTTTAAGAATTTGTTTTCATTCCATTAACCCACTTTTGAAACTCAGCTAATCAATTCATATATTGCACACATACAGAATTCAATTTAGATTTTCGGGTGATGTCGTTTTCTTTTTTCCGACTCTTCAGCCATTAGAATCTTTCATGTCCACGTTAGTGGAAACACCGACATGTGTATAGAACTGAGAATTACCTCTTAAACTGCTTTCAGACATGCAATGAAGTTTCCCCTGAAATTTTCCGGAGGGGATAAATGTGAGAAGGCAAATGCCTGAGTCTTTTGCTCCTGACATTTCCAGAACTTTTTCTACCAGCTTCCTGCTTAAATGTCTGATTGAGCCTATGTGAGAATACAGCAGGAAGATATTGGCAAGCGAGTGGGTGTGTTGTTAGAGTTTCTAACATGCAACAGATGCAAAACTGAAAACCCCCCAAAAGAATACAAATATCTCAGAAAGAAAAACAAGTGACATACACATAGAATACACAGAGGAAGAAGATGTTAACTTGTAAAGACAAGGAGTTTTGAGAACGCACGTGATCTCCGCAATGGAATGTATATGTTATGTTGTGCAACCGACATGATCTACGCCTGAATGTTTGTCTGTTGTTATGGTACGTTCTTTATATGTGAAATGCAAACTCCTAAATGTCCCGACTTTTGAGTTCTATGTTTTGTAATAAAATGAGAATAATGTTCTGTATCCGAAATGACAGCTTATGTCTCCATGTGTGTTACCAGGAGAAGGATCTCATGAAGAGAGCAGAGTGTATGCTCCTACAGGCCGACCGCCTCGGCTGCCGACAGTTTGTGACGGCTACAGATGTCGTGTGTGGCAACGCCAAGCTCAACATGGCCTTCGTAGCCACGCTCTTCAACAAACACCCAGCTCTCACCAAACCAGAGAACCAGGACTGGCATCTGGAGAGTAAGCATGGATAAATAATCCCTTTGTCACACTTCACACATGTCCACTGTAGGAAGTATGTTTCTACACAGGTCAAAACCTTTCTGTCTCTCCAGGTGAGAGCAGAGAGGAGAAAACCTTCAGGAACTGGATGAACTCTCTCGGAGTCAGTCCTCATGTTCACCATATCTACGGGTCAGTATGTCGTCATCATTTTACTGGCTCCCTGCTGCACAGTTCACTGTTTACAGACACGTGTATATTCATGGCATTTAATGTGTGTGTTCATGCAGTGATCTGCAGGATGCCATGGTGATCCTCCAGCTTTATGAAAGGATTAAGGTGCCTGTGGACTGGGACCACAGAGTCAACCACCCTCCATTCAAAGTAATAGGAGGAGGACATTTAAAAAAGGTAAATATACAAACTATTGTCCACACGCCTCCAGTAAGTATCCTTTAAATAACAAGTTTTCAACCTGAAATACATGAGGAAGAAACAAAGGAAAAAGTATGTGTTTGTGTTCCACAGATAGAAAACTGTAACTATGCTGTGGAGCTGGGGAAGAACAAAGCAGGATTCTCTCTGGTGGGAATCGGGGGACAGGACCTCTATGATGGAAATGAGACTCTAACTCTGGCACTGGTCTGGCAGCTGATGAGGAGGTAATTGACTCTGTGTAATCAAACTTAAATTTATTACATGGGAAATTAACACAATCAATCAATCGACCTGGGTCATCAGGAATGGAAAGAAAGTCAGCATCTAGCGGCATTAAGATTCTGAATATTAGAGATGTTGTAGATGATTAAACAGGCAGTAGACAGTGGGTGGGGTTTCCTCAGCAGAGGATTAAAACTGGTAGAGTTCATGGCAACATCACATCACTTCAAACAAGCCATAGAAAAAACCAACCAGTGTAAATCTGGCTGAGAGGCACCAGTGACTGAGTATCCAATCATGTTTGTTCACCATAGTTACACAAAGGTGTTACAATCTGGAGGCATATGTACAATTTGATATTTAATCGTTTATAATCTTACTCTGTGCAGGTACACTTTGAATGTTCTTGAAGACCTTGGACATGGAGAAGTTGCAGGAGATGATTTGATAGTTTCATGGGTCAATAAGACGTTGGCTGAGGCTGGAAAGAGTTCATCCATCAAAAGCTTTAAGGTACAATTCACCTCAGTTTGATTTATACTTTACAATAAGAGAACATACATTTCATTGGATAAGGAAAAATCTGCTAGAATAACTCACTTACAATGATATATTTCCTAAATGTATTTTAGTAATTTTGTGTTATTACTGCAGGTAAATGCCAGTTGTATGCTGTTGTGTATACACTGTGATATTCAATAAATTCAGTATATGTGTGTGTGTGTGTGTGTGTGTGTGTGTGTGTGTGTGTGTGTGTGTGTGTGTGTGTGTGTGTGTGTCTGTGTGTCTGTCTGCCCTTTTAGGACAAATCAATTGGCACCAGTCTTCCAGTTCTGGACATCATTGATGCCATCCAGCCAAACAGTGTGAACTATGAGCTGGTGAAAACGGGAACACTGTCGGACGAAGACAAACTGGACAACGCCAAGTAATCACCTACCTGCCTCTCTCTGACTGTGTTTGCATTTGGCTGCTTCACAGTGTGTCCTTATACTTGTGTCTAAAACTTGAGCACACTTGTAGTTGCTTCAGGCATCGAGGCTCAGGTCGGCTGCTCCTCTCACATAATACATTTTATTGATAAAGCATTTTTAAAAGCGCCCAAAGACACTTTTCATAGGTTACATATCTGCTTGATGCCACCACCGCTGAAAGCATTTCAAAACATAATCTCTTCCAAAGGAGTTGGCAGACTCAACTGAGTTAAAGCAAACCAAAATCTGTTTTGTTTTAAATAAATACATGTATTTGTATCTATTATCATGCACTCATTCGCCCTCTTTTAAATTTCCTGCTCTGTTCATTGACAAATTATATAAATAAAATATTAAAATGTAATAATGTGTAATAATAGAGACAAGACAAGATTAGGCAACTGTAAAGGGGAGTCTTCAGGAGGGACTGTACAGTTTTCTCAGAACACCAGAGAAAATGCACAATAGATGTTAACTGTGAGTCAATAGTTGCAACTTTCAAAGACCACAGTGATGTACAGTTGATCAAAGAAAAATGTAAAGGTGGCAAATTGAGTTTCTCATTATGTTTCTCTCATGTACTACTTTGCCATCGTCATCCTAACTGAGCGTTTCCTGCACCAGGTATGCAGTTTCCATGGCGAGGAAGATTGGAGCGAAGGTCTACGCCCTGCCTGTAGAGTTGGTGGAGATCAACCCCAAGATGGTGATGACCATCTTCGCCTGCCTGATGGGAAGAGGCATGAAGAGGGCATAAAAGACACACACACACACACGCACACATGCACACACGCACACACGCACCCACGCACACACGCACACACGCACACACACGCTGACCGTTTGCCCGTTTGAATGAATGAGACCTGAAGAGAGGGAACACAGATATATAGTCTTGTTCTTTTAAGTGATTACGCTGCATTAGCCAAAAAGGAAGAGACACTCTATTCATCCGTCATAACACAGAAATAGACATTTGTGTACATTGATACGAACAATAGTGATACTCTGAGGGTTCAAAGGGAATGGGAATTTTTCTTGAAGGAGACATGTTATGCTCATTCAGTCATCAATCGGACTGCAGCATCTGTTCAGCCTCTGTGTGACACTTGGTTTTAGCTCCTCTGATTGGTCAGCTGGTCCTCTCTGTTGTGATTGATCAACCAATTCCAGCCTCAGTTAATTGGCTTCTGTCCTTGCTTTACCTGGCTTTGTTAGGATGGCGTGCCAGACTAGCCGCCGCCTTATACTTCCGGGGCATCATGATGTCACATGACCCCTCAGACTCCTGACGAGTGTTTTCTGTGGGGGAGAGGAGCTCCCTTTACCACTGACCTTGGGCTTTTAACTTTTACACACACAAAACAAATCTAGAGGAAAAATGGAAAAAGCACAACATGTCTACTTTGATGGTCAGACACTTTGCAGTAATGTGGTACTTCTGTAAAGTCCAAAGGAATTTGGGGTCATTATTTCTAGATCTCAGTTTTCTTTTTGGGCAGCAGAGTCACAAAATGCTTGTTGATATGAATATAAGAGTGAATGTGTTTCTTCAAATGTAAAAGCTGATACATGGGAAACATTTAGAAACAATGATCAGTCAACATCTCTCTGCCCTGTTGAAAGCAACAATTCAAGGTAGTCATGTGTCTGGTTTCTTCCCGATTGGATTCCTTCATTTTCCATCACACTTGAGAGTTAGGTGCCAGCTAGTTCACAGTATGAGCAGTTATTGTACTTAAGCCATAATATTCTTCACTGAATACCTTTTGGCCTTTTTTATATATGACCGAAGCTGTGCTACAATACAGACTTTCTACTAAAGAAAACAGCATCATGGTTTTTTATTTAAATTTTAATGTTCATTACCTTTTCCATTAATACTGAAGTAATCACAGTATTGAGTGAATGATTAGATAGAGTAATGGATGTAATATATTTGTACTTTCAAGCCATTTAAATTATCTTCTTTAAGGGAATTTAATGGGGTTAAGAAATATATATAATTTATCAAATAACATGAAAATCTTCCCTTAACTTGAATCTCATTAAGGATCTTAGTTTCATGCTATTTGGTAAATGTGTTTTTTTAACCCTTAAAGGTTATGACAGTGTATCATGTAATAATCCAATTAAAACTTATGAATATAATAGTATAATAGTTAATACAATAGTATCCATTAATTGACCCCAAATATGGAATGCATATCTAAATTTTAAGGTTAAATTTAAGTAAGAGAAAATCCTGTAATTTATTACAATATAATAAAGTATCCAGAATTTAACCAGAAATGTGGGTTTAAAATACCAGAATAGAATCCCTCACAATGTCATGCAGTTGAAAATACTTTAGACCCCGAACACAAACCAAACCCAACCTTCAACTAAAGGGGATAAGTGCTCATTGCTCCTATTTAAAAAAACAAATAACTGAATTTGTTTTGTTGGTCTATGCAATTTATGTTCTTCTTAGAATTAACACGTCAAAGCTGCTACTACTTATAACTGAGGAAAAAAAAGATGTCACCTCTCGTCAGTGTCCTTCCCTCTCATTTGTGAAAATGTTGCCTGGAGATAATTCCCAGGCTATTCATACAGGGACATGTGAATTAAATGATTCCACTGTCACTGATTTAAATATGAGTTCACTTATAAAAGCAAAATCCAAAGACAGATTTCTTGTCCTGTTTAAATCATTTTACATTTTGTTTAAATGCTGCAGCTGGATGTGGATGTGTTGTGATCAGGTTTGTTGCTGCTGATGATTACATTCCACAGTCAGTCAAAATGTTTCTCAGTTAAGCAGTTTCCACTCAGCGGTTTATTCTTACGGGTCATTTGGATTTTCACTGTAGGCAAAAGCAATTGCTTTACATCCTTGCAATACTTACATTCAGTGTGTCCAATCAGATCAATTATGTTTAATAAATGCATTTTTCCGTAAATTGTTTCTTTTTTCATTTCTGCTTGTCTCTCGTTTAATTTTTTTCAAAGAATTGTATGATTTGTATGATTGAGTATTAGGGATACTTAAAGGGGAAAAATAGATTTTGAGAATAAGGTGGTAATATTATGAGCATTAAGTTGTAATGTAATGAGGATTAAGTTGTTATATTATATTGTGAATATGTAATATTCTGAAAACGGATCCATTATCGCTGACCATGGTGCTCTGCTCTGAAGTGAGGCAGTAAGCACCTGATCTGATCAGCTGATACCCTGTTCTCCAGGGTAAACACCCAGCTGGATGCTCTCACACTGGTAAGAATCAGCACCCACAAGGAGACACTGAAGCAGGATCAGGCTCAAAATGCACAGGTACAAAAGAAGTCCAGCAAGGCAGAGGTATCGATATCTGCAGACAAAAAGGAACAAATCTAGAAACTATAATGGTGGCACGCTGTCCACAAAAGTAACAAGAAAAGTGCAGTGTGCAGGTGTCATACATTAGGGCCGGTTAGGGTGATCAGGACACACAGGAGGATCAGGAGGTGATTTAAGTTTGACAAATAAATAAAAAAGGAAAAAAAGGTAATATGACTCAACTCAGATGTGACAGGTGTAACCAGCTGCTGTGGCTGGAAATGGAGAGGACGAGAGTGGTGAGATTAAACTGAACCAGAAGCGCTGGGTGTGGTCCATGAACCGGAACAACAACCTGAAAGATGCTAAACACTGGGTAGAGCTAAGACGAACCAACTGTGAGATGGTCCTCTGTGAGATTTTTAACTTCAAACAACACATCTAAAAATGAACCTAGTCATCTCTGTCGTTATTCAGATAAAGATATTGTCTCATGTATTAGTCCATAATGAAAGAATAGATGTATGTGGGTCATTTGCATTAACAAAACAGTGCTGTTTTCAGGCCGTCCCTATTTAAAGAGTGGTGCTGATATGAAATGCAGTATGGACACCTGCAATGTGTCAACAAGTGGCTTTTGAGCTTGCTGGATGTGCCTCGAGTCTATTTCAATAAATCATGTCACATTTGATCCCACAGAAATTCTTAATGTTCTGTATTTATATGCCACTTTTCTATTCTTGATGGCCATCGCTCAAAGCACTTACTGCACAGCCTAGCCATTCACCCATTAACACACACATTCATACAGAGTATCTATGTGCAGCACTTTCTCTTTCACACACCGCTCACACACTGACAATTAAAAAGATAGATAAATAAAACATGACAAAGCTTGTCCTAAAATCCCCTGAATGCACATATACAGTTGTCAAAGCTGAACACGGTTAATAGACTGGAGCAGCTATTCAAGATACAGTTCCACGGGATCAACAGAAAGACAGATTTGTGAAACCTTGTATGTTATCTGTGAACACTCACCCAAAAAGTTAAAGTTTTTTAACATGAAGACATCAGACCACGTCCAGATCAAAACCACTGAACCTGGACTAATCTGGACCACATTAACCAGAAGAAGCTGAAAGCACAGTGTCAAACGAGACTGAGGTGATTCTGCAACCTGGACTCACAAGTCGATTCATCAACTTGAAACGAGCAATTCCTAAAACTTTGTGATTATTGGGAGGGATGTAGTCACGTCTGCGGTGCTTTTGAACTGCATTGTGTTGGCATATGTTCCTATTATTTTGTTCAACACATTCAAATCAATGAGCTAAACATCAGACACAAGTCATTGTAGTAACTTAAGAAAGCATGTTTGGTTCTTGTTAACATGTTCCAGCTCCACTGGTTTATTCCTCGACGCAATGTGATGATTAAAATCCGTTTCTGGATAAAGAAAAACAACATCCTGCCCATATTCACATGTGCAGGTGCGTACATGAAAACACTTCTCTTCCATTAATCAGGGGAATATTCACACACACACACACACACACACACACACACACACACACACACACACACACACACACACACACACACACACACACACACACACACACACACACACACACACACACTTGAGTTCAGAGGCCACTTCAAGCAGGGCTCTTGAATTCAGATGAGCCTGCTGGTGAAAAAAGACACCCACACACACTCACACACACATATGTCCACATACACACACATAAACACATTTGCAATTTAAAAGATGCTTTGTGGAGTATCATGTGATCACTCCTTTTATCTATTACATTTGTTCCCCCCATCCATCCCCTCATATGAGTATTCTTCAGTCCTCCGTGATCAGTGTCTTGCGAATTTATATAAATAGACGGAAACATGGTAGATACACAGATTAATCAATGGGATGCAACCAAACCAACAATGTGAACTGAACTGATGGATTGATGATCTGATCTGGAGTGCGTCAGGAAATTTATCAGGTTTGTCTTTGATCACATCATGTCGATCTTTCTGTCACTCCTGCGTATGATCTACTGTCATTCACAATTGTACAGCTTGTTGCTATGCCGTCTGGTTTCCGTGGTGATGCTTGACACAGGATGACTTTGTACTAGATGACCTTCCTTTTCTGACTGTGGCTCGGACATTGCTTGTGTGCGTGTGCTGGTGAGTGAGTTGTGTGTTTGGTGTTTGGCAGTCTGCATGAGGCTCTTTTCTCTTCAGTGTGAGTGTGGTAGCTTGCTTTTTATTGCATGTATGTGTTTATTAGTGTATATTATAACTGCGTGTGTTTTTTAAATCAGGTATGTTTGTATGTGTTTGTTTTTTGTCTGTGGTAATAATGTGTTGGAGTCTTTCTGTGGTGTGTGTTTGTGTGTGTGTGCGTAGTATGACAGGTCCAGTGCAGGATTCACAAAGGCTTTCTGTGAAAACATGGACAGAGGAGGAGAGTGACCAAGCTGACAGCACACTCAGCAGGTGCGCACACACACAAAAACACACACACACACACAC
Source organism: Hippoglossus hippoglossus (assembly GCF_009819705.1). NCBI lineage: Eukaryota > Metazoa > Chordata > Actinopteri > Pleuronectiformes > Pleuronectidae > Hippoglossus > Hippoglossus hippoglossus. Next base: position 5,867,788 of record NC_047160.1, read on the forward strand.
ACACACACACACACACACACACACACACACACACACACACACACACACACACACACACACACACACACACACACACACACACACACACACACACACACACACACATATAGGTGGACCTTCATTTGTGGCCCAGGACGCATGTGTTCACACAGTGAAAAAGGTGTGGCTACATGCGTCCCAGACGCCTCCAAATTTACAAAGTGGTAGTGTGGCCGAGAAGTCTATGGTGCTGGATTAAGGCTCCAGTCTTTAGTGTGGCATGGGATCAAATCCCACCACTGCCAGTTTACATTCATGCATTTGGAATATTTAGCTCAAGTCTTATGATTACAGCAGAAAAAACACAAAATACTGTGATAAACCTTCACTGTTCATTCTGTGAACAGGATGAAGATCAATCCCTGACTTTGGCAAATCCGATTCATTGAGTCCACAATTGAGACCAATAAAATCCTTTTTTTTTAATTCCAAAAATTAAAAAAATAATGGGAAAGCCTAGTGGCACAGGTAAAATATGCTGAGCCCATAACCTGAAGGTTGATGGATCAAAACCAACCTCAGCCACTTGCCATTGTTGACATGGACAATGGATAATGTATCCAGACAACTGTATAAGAGAATGGCAGCTGATAAAAATCCTGTCAACTGTCTTTACAGAACTTTAACAAAGCCATGACTCCAGCAATTTAAGGCCAAAAGTGTCTTTCTTGCCACTGTGTTCAAAGGCTTGCTTTTGAATCTCCTACCTGGAGGAGCGTAGACATCTGTGAGAATGCTGAAAACTGGAGTCCAGTGGAGGCCAAGGTGAAGATTTGTAGTTGAGTCCTCAAGATGAAAAAAATCTAAGCAGATAACTCCTCAAGCTACTTATATATGAATGCTGGGCCAATAACCCATAGAGGTCGGGGGGGTCCAAAACCATCCGGTGCTAGTTAATATAAAAAAGTGATAACAGCTGGAGTTCGATACCCTGTCCATGATCTGACAACTGATAATACAAATCCATTAAGTTTGATCTAAGAATTGGATTTAGCCTCTACCATCCCATGAGATGAGCTTTTGAATCTCAATTTAAGACATCACTAATTTTTCTTTCACCAATTTTTGAAGATGAATTCCTGACTTTTATTGTGCACTGGCTTATTGCTAGTGTTCCGAATGAACTTGCTCAAGTTATCTTGAGTAGGTAAAATACAAAAACATAAACCTGTGTTCATAAAGTGTGTTCCTTTTCTTTAGATTTAGTTACAATGACAGTTTCGTCATCCCTATTGCACATCCACCACGGTTACTGACTAATTCCTTTAATTTCTAATCCAGAATGAACTTGATCAAGTTACCGTGAGTAGGTGTTGTCAAAAACAACCATGACCAACTGTGTTGTTGCATTTGTTCTCTTAGATTTACCAACAATGATGGTTCGTCAACTTGCTCCTTCCTTTTGCAAATCTACTTCATTTGAGTTTTGTATAGGTCATCAAAGTCACTTAGTGCTTGGTGGCATCACTGTACCTTCTTGATGTAACTAGGTAGTGTGGCCAGGTGGACTAAGGTGCTGGATTAAAGCTCCAGTCTCTATGTAGGCATGGTTTCAAGTCCCACCACTGCCAGATTAAACTCATGTACATGGAATATCTAAACATGGTGTATGTATATGAACATTGTACCACTAAACAAATACAACTTTTTATTTCCTTTACAGCTCATTCAGTAATGAATTCCAGCCTTTCACTGTGGACTGGCTAAGTGCCTCTAACTTTGTATATTCAGTATAAACTTGCTCAATTTATCTTTTTTAAAGCCCAAACATTTGCTTGCTACCCTGAACTAGAAATATAGCAGAGTGGCGCAGTAGGCGCGTGTTGGGCCCATAACCCAGAGGTCTGTGGATCGAAACCATCCTCTGTTAATTACACATGTGGACAGAAATGGATGAGACCTGGAGCTCTATACCCTCAGTGTGATAATAAAGATCCTGCAAATGTCTTTGACTTATTTTGATGATAAATTCTTTTCACTGTGGCTGGCAAGTATTAATAATTAACTTGCTCAAGTTATCGTGAGTAGGTAAAATACAACAACATTTTGCAAATCCACTTCATTTAGGCCACAACAAATATTTTTTGAAATCCCCCAAATTTCCTTGCCACCGCTAACAGTAAGCAGGGAAGCTGAGAGGGGCAGTGGAAGCGTGCTGGACCCATAAAATCCTCTGCTGTTTACATAGGTTGTTAGAAATGGATAACTGCTGAAGCTCGATTCTCTGTCCACCTTGTGATAATACACAACCCCTACATGTCTTTGGCAACACTTAAGTTAAATGACTCCACTAAAGTCATGACTCCAGCACATTCTAAGACTTGGATTTAACCTCTACCATCTCAAGAGATGTGCTTTTGAAACTCACTTCTACAAATCACATGTTTGACTTTCCCTGCATTCAGGATGATCTTGCTCAAGTTGTGTAGCTAAGCTGTCAAATTTTGATGCATTCTTTCTGTTTAAATTTGCCTAAAATCACCGCCTTGGTCCTCCCTTTGGAAAATCCACTTAATTCAATCCAAAAGCCCTAATCATTTTTTTTTTTAAATGGTTTAGAATCCAAAGAATATTGTGGTCACCCCTGAAAAGCATCATTGAAAAGCAGAGTGGCGCAGCGGGAGCGTGCTTGACCCAGAACCCAGAGGGTGATGGCTTGAAACCATCCTCTGCTAATTACACATGTTGTTCACAATGGATACTGCTGGAACCCTATCCATCTAGCACCTAATAAAACAGCTGTTAGTCATATTTTATTATATAATTGTTCCATCACAGTTTTGTTCACTCTGATTAGATCGTCAACATCTTCCTCTGTAAATGAACCTTTGTTGTAGTAGTAGTTGCTGAATTACTCTTTTATATTATCTATTATATAATTGTGCTGTGTGTGTCTGTAGAGGTCAGTCGATGTGTGATGACACTTCTTCAGAGCTACAGAGGATGGCAGCCATTGATAGGAGAGACATTAATTCCCAGAATTCTTTTCGTGGGCGAGGAGCTCTCTCCAGGTATGTTAACTGGCCATTTACCTGACCAGAATATATTTAGATCCATTTATCTCCAGAGAGTGCTGACCTTTTTAATTCCCTATAATGGTCAGCAGAAGAAGACATACAGTTATTGAACGTTGATGTGCCTTTCGTCCATCCGCTTGCCTGCAGGATAGTTAGTATGGTGATCACTCTTAGAGAATGGGCTCAGAAGAGTTTGGCTGACGAGACGGAGCGACCAGATTCCTTCTTGGAGCGTTTCAGAGGTCCAGCCCATACGGACATGCAGTCCCCACCCAGCATGTACAGCCACAGCCACACTGGCTCCAATGCAGATAATGTCACCAGACACACGTATGAAAACCAAAATCCCAATGCATACACTTTGAAATGTCGTGTGGCTCTTGCATATAAAACTGTGTTTCTGTCTTTTTGTCCCTGTCTGGCAGGAGAAGGAGGTGTAATATCATGGTCTTATCTCCGTCTGATGATGCTTACTACCACTGGCTGACCGTGATTGGTGCTGCAGTCTTTTACAACTGGACCGTATTAGTTGTCAGGTTGGCAACTGTTATTGTGGCTAACAGTACCAATGGTAGTTCTTGGACTACCGAGAATATACTCTATAATACTACCACTAGCTACTGCTCTTACTATAGCAACTGTCACAGCTCCAACAGGTAGACAGAAAAATGGGCACAGTGATTGTCCTTGCCTGAACAGTATTACTCTATTTGGAAATGTGGCATTGGATTTACCCCTTGCCATGTTTGGCAGTTTCTGGAGGCAGAAATAAAATATTCTGCCGAGGCTTCACTGCTTGTGAGCAAGTCACCTCAAGTCACCAATAAATGGCTATTTTTAAGGCTGTACTCATCATTCATTTCATATCAGCAATGGATCAAACGACAGTGTACATGTAATATTGGAGATATTCCTCGTACCAATGCCACCACGAAGAATCATCAACAACTCTGAAGTCAACCCCTTCTGTAGCATTTCACTGTAAACTGATTTCAGACATGCAACTGATATCTTGACATTTTCCCTAAATTGTTCATAGGGTTGTTTGTAATAATACAAATGTCTGAGTCATTTGTGCCGGACATTTTAGGGAACTGTTCCTACCAGCCTCTTGCAAAATGTCCTGAAAATGTTCGAGTGAGCCCAAGAACAAGAATACAGCAGGAAACTTCACAGATAGTGATGAAAATGTCTGGACCCAATTTTCTGAACATTTTCTTGAATTCATGTCTGAAAACAGCTTCAGTGACTTTCAGTTCATTGTTTTGGTTTTATTGCCCTTCATTCCAACAGCTGTCATCAGCTATTGCTTTCACTGCAACCCTAGATTTATCTTGACCTATTTGAAAGCGCAAATGTCCCAATCAGCTGAACTGGACATTAAACAGACTTTACTCTGCCAGCTCCCTCCAGTCCATGTAATGTAATGATTCAGCTCATGTGTGAATAGAGCTGGTCAATCAGAGCGAGTGGACGTGTTGAGGATGTTTCTATCCTTCCTCCTGCACCCTCTACCCAGACCCCACCCCTCACAAAGAAAGTATAGTTGGTGTGAATGTTGCTGTCATGGACAATCTCCTGTTGTGTGCTACATTTGTGAAAGAACATTTTACCTATGTGATCTTAAAAGACAGCTATAATTCCCAGCTGTAGAAAGGCAGCTTTTTTCAGCAAAGAAGCTGAGTTGAATCCACTATATATTACCTGCCATTCAACAAATAGCAGACAAAGTTATCTACAGAACATCGCGGGGCATTTAGCCACTAACTTATTTCAACTGGAGCAACAGTAGTGGGAATGTTTTACTCTCATTCGGACATTTGTGTTCTCACATACAGCCCCTCTGGAGAATGTTCATAAGGTTCTCCGGAATTCAGTGCATGTCTGAAAGCAGATATATACACTTAAACATACTTTGTTTAAGGCCCATAAAAAATCTATTCTATTGATACAAACGAATGCAAAAAAAAAAAATGCAACAATAAGAAAAGAGAAAATAGCTAGAATATTGACAATAAATGAGTATGCCATATCTGCTGGATGTGTAGCTGGGCAACCATTTGTTTTGTCATATGTCAATGTTTGGTTTTACGTGAGCCCAAGTGGTAAAATGTTTTTATCAATGCAGGTTAATGGAAAACAAGTTAGTGCAACTAGAAACAGAAACTACCAGCTGTAGACAGCATTATTTCCCCTCACCTTTTTCTCTCCTGTGGGATGTCCAGTTTCCTTCTTCAGGCCCCATCACTGCAGAGGGATGTAGCATCTGATTCCTTGGATACACATGTTGTCACTAGATGCATGTACTTCATCAGCCTCTTTGTGAGGAAAATGTTTGACTTTGTCAATGAAAAAGACATTGGACATATTAGTTCAATAGCTTTGGCATTATCTAAGTATTGGGCGGTAGTGGCAATAGTGGCATCTAATTTGAGATGCTACTCCTACAGATGCAAAGACTAGCATCTAATTAAACATGGTACTATTGGTACAGCAACTGCTACTAAAACAACAGCAAGTGCAACACGTTGCTTTGTTTTTCTTTGTGTGCTTGAGTGTTGTTGTATCTGTATCTGTAGGGCCTGTTTTGATGAGCTTCAGATGAGGAACCTGTTAGTGTGGATGGTGCTGGACTATGTCTGTGATGGCGTCTATATCCTGGATATTGCTGTTCGCCTCCATACAGGTACTGAAGAAACTGAAATCAGACACATGAAGCTTAAATCTCCATTCACACACAAAAAGTTTGTGGCAAAAACTTTGCCCTGGGTTTTTGTTTTAATTACAGTTTTCTGAATGTTATATTGTATGTGAAGGTTTTCTGGATCAAGGCTTGATGGTGAAAGACGTGCGCCGCCTGAGAGAGACCTACGTTCGAACCTCACAGTGTAAATTTGACATCTGTTCCATCCTTCCAACCGACCTGCTGTACCTGACTGTTGGAATCAGCTACACTCCTCTTCTTCGATTCAACCGCCTCCTGCGTCTGCCACGTCTTTTTGAGCTGTTTGAACGTACAGAGACCCGAACAGGCTACCCCAACGCTTTCCGTATTTGTAAACTGGTTCTGTACATCCTGGTGATCATCCACTGGAATGCCTGTGTATACTACAGCTTCTCTAAGGTCCTGGGCCTGGGCTCAGACTCATGGGTTTATCCCAATGCCTCAGACCCAGAGTTTGGGTCTCTGAGCAGGAGTTACATATACTGTCTGTACTGGTCAACCCTGACACTGACCACTATTGGAGAGACACCACCTCCTGTTAGAGATGAAGAATACTTGTTCTTGATATTTGACTTCCTGGTATGTTCAAAGCAACGGAGTATCCTTTGCTCACATTATCCTTCCTCAATTGTCCATGAAAGTCAGATTCTGGTTTCAATCTATCAAAAAATGTTGAGACTCCTTTCTGTTCCAGGTTGGTGTCCTGATTTTCGCCTCCATTGTGGGAAATGTTGGATCCATGATCTCTAACATGAATGCCACCAGAGCCACTTTTCAGAGCCGTGTAGATGGGCTGAAACACTACATGCACTTCAGACATGTCAGCAAGGTGCTAGAGCAACGCGTCATTCACTGGTTCGACTACCTCTGGACCAATCAGAAGACAATAGATGAACAGGAAGTGCTGAGGAGCCTGCCCAGTAAACTGCGAGCAGAGATTGCTATTAATGTTCACCTGGACACACTGAAGAAGGTAAAGACAATCAGTCAATGTGACCCAACCCCAACCTCTTTTAATGTTCTCAATATAGTGACAGAGGGAGCATCAGTGTTTCTATTGGTCAATCAAGAACATCTTTTGTTTACAATTAAATAGAGGTGAACTGTGACCTGTAGAGGTCCACTGGAGCTCAGTGGAGGTTGAAGGAAACAGGAAATACATGTTTGAGTTTGGCCGTTATTGGGACATCAATAGAAGAAAATGAAAAACTGAGCCAATATGGAAGGATAATGTAACGTTAACTTAAGTTGCCAGTATTGTTGCTGATGCTCAAATTTCTGGTTTGTCTGGTTCTTTCACCTGTTGTGACACAAAAGTTCCACTATCATGATTTGTTGTGTGTGTGTGTGTGTGTGTGTGTGTGTGTGTGTGTGTGTGTGTGTGTGTGTGAGTGTGTGTGTGTGTGTGTGCGTGCGTGTGCGTGTGCGTGTGTGTGTGTGTGCGTGTGTGTGTGTGTGCATAGGTGCGTATTTTCCAGGACTGTGAGGCAGGCCTCCTGGTGGAGTTGGTGTTAAAACTTCGACCACAGGTGTTTAGTCCTGGAGACTACATTTGTAGGAAGGTCAGTTGTACCACTTCTGTTTCTGTAGGTACTGTTGCACACACTGTAGTCCATTAATACCACTCTCAAAAACACATATATTGAAAAATGTTACCCTGTCTCCTACTTGGGGTTCCAATACTACATCTGCATTCCTGGTTTTCTCTGGCATCACTGGACAAACTGCCTGCACCAATGACAAAACAAAAAATATCTCTGCTGTTGTTGACCTTTATTGCCATCTTTTGTCCAAAGTATTATTCTTATTATTGCACTTTTTAGATATAGTCAGTAAAGCAATAAAGATGGGCAATGAAAGGTCCATGGTCAGCGTCCTTTAGGCCACTAGGACAACCTAGTTCAGTGAGTGGTGATGGAAATATTTTATGTATACAGTATCAGTACTAATTTTCCTTACTTATATATTCTGTCTTTTTTTTCCAAGGGAGATGTGGGTAAGGAGATGTATATAATTAAAGATGGCCGCCTGGTAGTGGTGGGAGAGGATGGAGTCACCCAGTTAGCTGTTCTAACCGCAGGGAGCTGCTTCGGTGAAATCAGCATCCTGAACATCAGTGGCAGCAAGATGGGGAACAGACGTACAGCTAACATTCAGAGTCTGGGTTACTCCGATTTGTTCTGCCTTTCCAAACAAGACCTCATGGAGGCACTTCAAGAGTTCCCCCATGCCCGGGCCCAGCTGGAGCAAAGGGGAAGGGACGTCCTGCGGAAGGAGGGGCTTTTGGAGGAAGTGAATGTGTCTGCGGGGGAGGAGCTGGAGGAGAAAGTGGAGCGACTGGAAACCAGTCTGGATCGGCTGCAGGTCAGAACAACCAGTTCACTGCTACTGCTGCTGTTAGTACTGTCACTACGTTACACACTCATTGTTACAATGATGATGATGTAACTGATAATAATATTGTTTCCAGACATGCCTGGCCCGTCTGCAGAGCGAGTTCAACTCTTCCCAGCTGAGAATGAAACAGCGAATCACGGTGCTTGAACACAACATCGCCACAGTAGCCACAGGCAGTGGCTTCCTGTCAGACGGCAACGACAGCGCCTCTGGTGGCGAGGGTGTGCGCAGTGAAATCAACATCCGGCTCTGAGGGAAACACTCCAGCTATTGAAATATCACACCACATCTTTATTGTCACAAAACCCTGACTGTGTTTCTTTTATATAACCACAGAATTTGGAACACAAAAGAAAATACCACTAATCTCTCATTCTGTGCGTTATCGATTGACAGAAATGCATCACAATTTATTTTGCAGCTGCCTTACTTGAAGTTTTTAACATATTCTGCCTCTTATTTCACATTTGTAAAATGAAGCTCAAAGTACCATCGGATCAGACATCTTAAAAAACATTCATACGAGAAACTAATTCAAAGCTTGAAAACCATTAAAAAAACTATTATATCTAACGATTAGTAAAACTCATTAGGAAAGGTTAACTCAGGAATGCACTAATGCCTTGTATATATATTGACATTGGCACTTGATTAGGTAAACACAGACCTGATATATGTCCTCAAGTATGAATTAAAGAGGCTGGCGCCGAGGACGGCTGCCGTGTCTCAAGCTCCCCCACAGCTCTGCTCTTTTTTCAGTTTTTTTGTTATTTATTCTGCTTTATTATTTTTTGCTTGTGTAATATTTTGAGCATTGCTAGAAGAGAGCCTGTGACCCAAGCATTTCATTGCCAGCGACTGCTAAATGTGATTGTTGTGCACATGATAATAAAGTCTTGAATCTTGAATTCACTAGGCAGCATTAAGTCTGTGAGTGCTGGTTATAATCTGACTGCTATCAGACCTTATAAAGACATTTAAAAACATCAGATACTTAAACTTCTCCCCTCACGATCATTCGATCGTTCTGTTAATCTATCATATAACATCTTACATGACCGGATCAATATTTTTCATCATTCTATATTTTTGATGTCCCTCATAACTCAAGACTAGCTGTTTATATTTGACTCCCAAAGTGTTTTGTCTTTTTACTCCCTCAAGTTGTTTTATTTAATAGCTCATCTGCTCTATTTGAGAAGAACACTGTAGAGGATGTTAAGGTTTTTCATTTGTGTTGTACTGACTTCTGATTATAGCAGAAGAGAAAATACATTTTGAAAAGTGTAAATGTTTTCTTCTTTGAAAAAACGCTCCTCCTTTGAAAATGTGTCAAAATCTTTTAGCTTCATTGTATATGAACAGCTTCATTATTAGAATACTATTAAATACTGTGTTAAGCTTTGAACACATGTGAACTATGTGACATCATGAGATGGCCTGTAAATAAGGCATTCTGTGTTTTATGTCTAGAGATCCAGGGTTTGAACACAGGCTCTGAACGTCAGTCAGTAGAGACTAAACACTGTGAAATGACAAGTCAAAAGCAAAACCTGCATAGTAATAACATGCAAAATGAATTAAGACACTGGTGTGTTATTCTTATGCCACTGGGTGATGCCAGTCTGTTGTAAAAGGCTGCTACCTTGAACAGGGGCCAAGGAGGCACTGGCCCCAAATGAGATGGACCCCTAAAGTACCCCTGTCCTGTCAGTGATTTGTATAAAGTTGTAATTTACTAACAAAAAAGGGGCAATTTGTTTGCACATTTTTAAGAACACAATGTGCTTGAACAGTTTTCAAAATATATTCAACGATGTGTTTGTTAGCTCAAAGCTATAGAGCTAATAGCGAACAAGGAATGACATAAATACAAACCTTACAGAATCAGTAATTGAGCTTGGATGTCAGGCATATATGGCCCCTCTGTGTAAATTGTGGCCCATTTATGGCCCCTGATATAGAAAAATTCTGGATCTGCCCCTGAACTTCAAGGCTTCCGAACAGAAGTCCTTACTGGCAGAAAGTTTAGACAACATAACTTGGTTATTTTTCGGAAATGTTCATGGTTTGTGTTAAAGGTTAACCATGTGCAAAGGCTTGACTTCCCTCGTGTGCTGAAAGGCTGTTTAAATAACCAAGTGAGACGGCTGTAATGTGCTCACTGCATTTTCTGCAGCATGTCAGTGAGTGACTTGGGACCAAAGTCCAACATGGCATGCCTGTGATTTCAGGAAGTGACTTGAAGGGATCTCGTGGAGAAATCGCTGCATAAACAGGTACAGTAGTTTCTGTCAACACATTGTTTGGTTCTCTGTAGCTTCTCTCACTTCAATGGTCTTTCTGTTTTTGATGTTCTCCCTCTTTTGTCCCACTCTGCTTCCCCTCTGTTCTCTTTGCATGTTTCTTATCTGTGGTGTTTTGTCTCGTAGTCTCTAATTGTTCTGTGACACACTGATCACAACACAAAAACATCCCCTCTCTCACGTCTCACTCAGCTGTAATCATGCGCTTGGTTGAATGAATGTGTGTGCATGTTAGTGTGTGTTTCAGTGATGGAGATCAGCATTGTGTTGCTGTGTGTGACGCTGGCAGCCAGTGTGACACCAGCGTCTTCTGCAGCAGAGGTAAGACCATCTTTAATGTAATGTTAATTTTCCATGAACTAAATCTATTAATCACTATTTAGAGAAGATTAATTATTGTCTTTTTAAACATCATTATTAATGTCCAACACATTGAACATTTATAACCACAAACAACAAATAATGCACAATGTCTTTTCACAATATCTCTTTAAAGGCCTCTTAAATAAAGACATTGTACATTTTCCAAAATAATTAATGGATGTACATAAAGCAAAGGTAAAGCCTGTCGTGTGATTATCTTCAAAACATGCTTGAAAAAAACAAACAATTTTGAGGTCAGATTTAGTTAGATTGTTAGATAGTACTCATACACCACCTAGTGGTCAGATCTATATATGCACAGAAATAAATGATTGGTCTGCAGGCTGCCCTTAGCTTTTATGGTCCCCTTTTTTTAAATTTCTCTTGTATTATTATTGTTTATTCAGATACTTTACTTGATTTTCTTTCATGTGATCATCATTTTGTGGTGATAGTATTACTATTATTATCTGTCTTCTCTAGTGATGCCAGAATTCTTCCTGGCTGCTTAGGGCGTCTATGTGTGTTAAAGCATGATAACTGGATATGCTGTAGATATTATATAACAGATGTGTATATATATACTTTTTGTATATGTCTGCTGTAGCCAGGTATCATAGAGAGCCTCCTACTGGCCACCAACCAGCGTCCATGGCTCTGGGGTGTCTATGTCTTCACTGTGGGACTTCCCATCATTCTCTTCATCAGCCTCATGTGGCCTGACATGGTACAGACAGCTTTTTGTGTGTGTGTGTGTGTGTGTGTGTGTGTGTGTGTGTGTGTGTGTGTGTGTGTGTGTGTGTGTGTGTGTGTGTGTGTGTGTGTGTGTGTGTGTGGTGTAGCTACAAAGCACTAATTGTGTATGTGTGTGTGTGTGTGTGTGTGTGTGTGTGTGTGTGTGTGTGTGTGTGTGTGTGTGTGTGTGTGTGTGTGTGTGTGTGGTGTAGCTATAAAGCACTAATTGTGTACATGTGTTTGTGTGTGTGTGTGTAGCGGTTTGGGCCTCCTGATCAAGAGTATTACTACAAGAAGTGTGATGATGCTCAACCAGACGATCCTGACACCTCACAGTGGACAGAGCCGTTACAAACCAAAGGTAATAAGGTAATACAGGTAATAAATCATGGTATGGAAACAACATTAACAGCATGTTACTCCTCTCCTCTCCTCTCCTCTCCTCTCCTCTCCTCCTCCTGTACGTAAAGCCGGAGAAACAGTAACAAGGAGAAGGGAAACTCAGGGTAACCAGAAGAAGTCAGACTTAGAATCCTGAAGGTGAGTGTCAACAGACAAGTTGATGGAGGTAATAATGACTGATGATGTGATACTGATGATTGTTAAGGTGTGATAGGTATGATGGAGGCAGGGAGGTTTAAAGAGGGGCAGTTCATTTCATAAATAACTCATGACCACATTCTGAGAAATGTTCTGGCACTGTGCTATCAAGCAAAAAACAAGGACTTCAGGCCCAGTTACAGAGCTGAAATGATACATCATCTTACTTCAAAACAGCTTATATACTCTAACAGTTGGATAGAGCTAACGTGTTTCAGCATTTGCAACACCAGTCCTTTAATTATAGCCCACTTAGATTTCTGAATAATAACGTTACAGTTAATGCTACTGTTTTGCCAGATTAGTATTGTGAAGACCTTTGTGACAGTGCTGATTGTTTTTAAATAAAAATATGAATAAAATGTAAGATGGTATTCAAGTAAGCCCAAATGCTTGAATATTAACAAATTCAACTCTTGCTCAAATTTCTGGTTTGTCTGGTTCTTTCACCTGTTGTGACACAAAAGTTCCACTATCATGATTTGTAGTGTGTGTGTGTGTGTGTGTGTGTGTGTGTGTGTGTGTGTGTGTGTGTGTGTGTGTGTGTGTGTGTGTGTCACTGATCAGAGCCTACAAGAGGATGGAATCTTTGGCCAATCTCACTGATGACTGGACAAAACAACAAAGACTGAATACTGAAGACTAACTAATTCATTATATTGTATTATGGCTTTTCTTCAGGTCAATTTATAATTCTAAAATTATAAATATATATTGTAGATATTTCTAAATATTTCAATTTGGTAGATTACAGTATTTTAGTGCACATACTGTACATGAAGTAAGGCAGATGAAGACATGGAGATGAACTAATAAAAAGTAAATTTGACACAAAATGATTCTGTTTTTCTCATTGATAAGTTCAGATTATCTTCACATGAATAAACTGATATACATATAGACTGAAGACGATATAGAGAGGTCTGGCATGAACAGTAACAGTATTTCTTTAGTGCACAACAAAGATGAAGTCAAGAAAATGTACTTCAGTCAATTTTGGCTGAGAAAAAGAACAATTTGACACAAAAGGAATGGGTTAAATATACACATATATCTGTAGATATACAACAAGTCACAGACACGAGAATGAGAGCCATGTATGAACTCTCATTTTCATAGGACGAGGTGGCAAAGATGTTATGGTGATGAAATGCTTATCCATTGTGCTCTGCAAGAGCTAAAACTAAAACCTGTCTTCTTTTCCTTGACACAACAGCCTGCTTGTGCCATCTCTATTTTGAATAATCAGTAACGGCCACTTTATTCACTCAGGTTTCTTTGTGATCCTCTGAGATAAAGTATCTTCCTGCTGTTTGGAGGTGACCTTCAGTGGCATTAAGCTCCTCACAGCATTGACTGCTCATCAGCTGAATTACCACTCAAGTCTGTTGATGATAGTTGAGGAGAGTGTGAGGCAGATGAGCAGGAATAGGAGAGAGCTGTCAAGTGGAGAACAGACGAGAGGGATGATAAAAAGAGACGGCAGAACACAGAGGCGAGGAGAGAGAAATGGCAACGGTAAAAACACTTGATTTTGTGATGTTCTCATCATCTCTGATCAAATTCATATATTTGTTGAGGAATATTATCATAGTTATTCACACCTATTGGCTATTTTATTCCATTACGTATAATACCACAAGAAAGAATTTCCCAACAAGTGCAGCCAGTTTTGGCACATGTGTTCCAGACCCTCCCTGCATATTTCCTACATTTTATGACTGTAGAGAATCTGGTATTTTGTCAGTTTCTGGTTCTATGTGGCAACAGCTTGGTTTGGCTGCAGGTGTGAGGAAAATCCAACACACTGTTGGAAAAGACAACTGAAACAACAGTATAAAACTCAACTTTGAGAGGAAGAACTCTCCTTTTTCTTGACTTGCTGTCGAAGAGACGAGGATGAGAGGCCCACTGCAGCTGCTCATGGGACTGATGGTCATCACTGCCTGCTGTCAGTCTCTCTGTGTGAGTTTTTTATTTGGAAATGTTAAAATTATACTCAACAAATCTGTTTCCCTTTGTGTTTGTATGTATTTTTACATTTGTAGAAACACATTATCATTCTCTACTTTAATGTACTGTGTTAATTTTATTACATATCTAGATTTTGTATCTAGAATTTATGAATTTAAGTAGCTCTATAGCACTATAAGTATATTTAGTTACTCGGAGATGTGGTTGATGTCACTTTTAGAGTCTTAAGTTGCAGGACTAATTCAATGAAAAGTGACACTGTTTACATAAGTAAATGTTCAAAGTGTGGTTTCTTTAAGTAGCCAAAGCCTGGTTTAACAACAGATTGGAAGATAAGAAGACTAATGCCATTCACATCTTTATGTTAAATATGTAACTACAGCCACCTACTGGCCAGTTTAGCTGAGCATACATTTTAAGTTAATGTTACAAAGGGGAAATTTGTTGCAGGGAGGGTTGAATGTAATAGTCTATGACATTCTGCAGTGTATCAGTTTTTATAATCTGGTGCTTATTGACAGTATTGTGATCCATTTCGCTGAATATTCATATTTACCACAATTCCTTTTTTTTAAAGTGCCAGTAGATCTACTACAGTGAAATAAAGTAAAACAACAAGAGCAAATACTATTGTTTTCAATGAGAAATGTTTGTTTCTTTATTATTACTGTAGCACATGGGTAAGAAGTTAATTGTGTGTGTGTGTGTGTGTGTGTGTGTGTGTGTGTGTGTGTGTGTAGGCGTTACAAACTTGCAGTGAGGAGGTGGCTCGTCTGAGGGAACAGGAGAATCTCCTGAAGGGCCTGCTGGAGAAACAAGAGCTCCTCCTCCACAGATTACAATCGCTGAACCAACCTATCGACAACAACAAAGTGAATCAGACCCAGGACACTGAGTATGCAGGTCTGTCTGGGCCTCAGAACTGGAAAACTGCAGAACTAGTGCATGAGGCTCTCCTATTAGAGAAACAGACAACAGATAATTTACCAAAGTTCATTCTTCACAATGACTGTGTGCATGTTTTTTCATATTATGCATACTTTCAGAATGAGGAAATTAATATAAAGACCCTCACATACAGTATATAGCAATACATATTGTGTGTGTGTGTGTGTGTGTGTGTGTGTGTCAGATTGCTCCCAGCTTTTCACCTCCGGCTTCAGATCCAGTGGATTCTACAGAATCAAAACCAGCAGAGTGTACTGTGATATGAGTGAAGGAGGAGGTTGGACTGTCATTCAGAGACGCATCAATGGAAGTGAGACATTTAACAGGTGTGTCTGAAGTCTGATAACTGTTAATGTAAAGGGATGAAATCAAGTGAAAATAATGCTATCGGGCCTAAAAAGAATATTATACACTCATGATTCTCCTCTAAACCCCCATTGATAAGAGAATGGTTGAATCCTTTTAAGGACATTGCTCTAAACAAAAGATCATTAGTTATAATTTATAAAGTAGAATGATCTATCTATCTATCTATCTATCTATCTATCTATCTATCTATCAGGTCCTGGGCGGAGTACAAAGAAGGTTTTGGAGACATGAACTCAAAATCAGGAGAGTTTTGGCTTGGAAATGACAACCTGCATCACATCACTGCACAAGGTCAACACCACTTCTAAAAAACATCTATTTTCTTACATTAACAATGGATCAAATGTAATATTAACGGTGATGCTCACAGTAATGAAACCACAGAGAATGGACTCCTCGTTTTGTTTTTCAGGCACATAGCTTTGCCGTTTTGCAGCACTGTCACTGTTCATATTTCCATCTGCAAGAAGAAGTTTTAGACTCAAAAAGTGAGGCCAAAGTGTCACGATTGCCCTCTGGTGGCTGGTGGTTCAAAATAAACGTAGAACACATTTTTCACAAAGATGGTTCCTATCAATTTAGATTTTATCACACTGGTGTATGTGTGTTCATTTCATTAATAATTAATAATACATTTTTCCATTCAGTTTGATTCTCATTAGTTATTTCATGCTATAAAAATGGGGTGAAACATCCTGATTGACAGCTAAGACAATACTGAGGCTCCATCCCCCCACTGCTACACAGACTTTGGTTCCAAATTACATCATCAGTGCAAGATGGCAGTGTTAATAAGATAAGATAAGATAAGATAAGATAAGATTATCCTTTATAAGTCCCACAATGGGGAAATTTGCAACATTACAGCAGCAAGATTCATTCCTGAATAGTGGTTGGAAGTGGCATTGCACTATTCATCTTTAGTCTATGGTTGATATACATGGATTGTTTTGCAGACATGTATTGACTAAATCTATGTGTTACAGGGAATTATTCTTTGAGGATAAACCTGGAAGACTTTGATGGTGGCCAGCGCTATGCTGAGTACAAGAACTTCAAAGTGGCCGATGAAAAGGTGCTGATGCAGACTGACAACTATAATGCAGTAAAACCTTAGACTGTATAGCTTTTTGTCATATACTTACAAATATTTGATCATGCTGAGGAAAGTAACTGATGAATAGTAATTCCTCGATGGAGCTAATCATCTGGTTTTCTTGTGTTTATATATTCCATCTTTTTCATTATGTGCAGGCATATAGAAACAGTTCTGAAGGTTGAGAGGGTACATCTCTCTACAGTCTCTACACAAAATATGAAGCTAGCCGGTTGCTGGTTAGCTTAGCATAAAGACTGGGAGGAGGGAGAAACAGTAAGAGGGGTTCTGTCCAAAGATATACATTTTTTTATCCAATCCAGTGAAGCTCAGTAGTTAATTGGTTCTTTTTTAAATATGTAAAAACAACAAGTTTCAAATTAACTGTATTTATATAGCGTTTTTCTAGTCTGCAATTTAGGGTTCAGTATGTTGCTAAAGGACACTTCGTAAGGCAGACTGGAGGAGCCAGGGATCAAACCAACGACCTTCGGGTTTAGTGGGTGACCCTCTCTTGAAAAGTTAGACGACTTCCCTTTTTTTTCGTGACAAATGTGACAGAGGGATTTCAGGGCTTTGTATACTGAAAATACTTCTTCATATTTAGTTTACAGGCATGAGGAGCTTCTCATTTTGATTTCTTTAAGAAACTGTACTTTCTAAAAATGTTGAACGATGTCTTAAGTTTTTCTTTTGTTGACCAACTCTTGCAATATGTCTTTCTGCAGGATCACTACCGACTCACGGTTGGAGCCTATGTAGGAACAGCTGGAGATGCTCTGTGTGGAGGTTTCCATGTTGGTGTCTCGGAGTGGGCGAGTCACCAGGGCATGAAGTTCAGCACCTACGACCAGGATAATGACAACTACAAAGGCAACTGTGCCCAGGAAGACGAAGGAGGCTGGTGGTTCAACAAGTACAGTTCTTCCACCAAAATGCACAAAGATTCCAACATACACAGCACAAAGCATAAAATATAAATTAAAGTTTGATCAAATATTATTTCCTCTTCTTTCTCTCTCTCTCAAGGTGTCACTCGGCTCATCTTAATGGCATCTACTACCCCAGTGGTCACTACAGTGCAGTGACAGATAATGGTATTATTTGGTACACATGGAGAGGGTGGTGGTATTCTCTGAAGACCAGCATCATGAAGCTGCGACCCACTGACTTCAAAATTGACCCCATTGACGACCCCAATGCTGTAAATCACAGTCCATCTTAATAGATCAGACATGAGCAGATATCAAATCGAATTATTTTAGGGCTAAAACAGTTTGTCAAGCCATATTGTTTTAATTGGTGTAAAATCCCATTTGAATTTAAAAATAAGTCAAAACAATAGACTGTGAGTAAAGACAAATGATGCGTCTCCACTTCCTCCCACTGCAAAAAATGAAGTAAAAATATCCAGGCTGTGGATGTTGCCATCTCAACCTATTTTGAGTCAGAGTCTGAGCATAAGTGATCGTAGAGTGGAGTTGTGGCATTGAGGTCCCGCCAATACACCACCCCAACCAATCACCTGTCAGTCTCAGCTGTCAATCATAACATTTCACTCGGTTTTTATAGCATCAAATAACTAATTCAAACCAAACTTATCAGAAAAATGAACACCTGAACAAACATAAATGTGATAAGAACTACCTAAAATGACACAAACTTTTTCTTTGGGGAAGAAAATCATTCATAATGTACTATTTTTTACTATGGCTCAGGTTCGATCTGATGATATGGAGAAGCCAGAATTTTTGACATATACTGCAGACAGCCACCAGGAGGCGATCAAGATTTTTTCGGCTTGACTTTTGGGGAGCTGTCATAATTTCCATCTTTATATACAGTGTGTAAACCTTATTTCATGATCCTCTTAATATTATCTGAACCTATTAAGTTCCATCTGGTTATTCTGCTAAGCAGTAACTATATGAGCAGTGTATGAAGCCAAGATGAACCAATGAACCAATCAGTCAAAAGTCTGAAGTGGTAGATGAAACTGCACATCTTAACAATATAGTTGAAATGTCGGTAGCTTACATAGCAATATCTAAATGTGTAAAAGGTAGTTTGCATCGTCAGGAGTTGTGAAACACTGACAAGAATGTTGCAAGGGGAAGTGGAATGCACACACAGCTGTCTGTTTTGGTGTATAAAGGGAAATCTGATGCTGATGTGGGTTTTTGTGTGTGTGTGTGTGTGTGTGTGTGTGTGTGTGTGTGTGTGTGCGTGCATGCGTGCGTGCGTGCGTGCGTGTGTGTGAGCGACAGACAGAAACATCAGACTGAAGAGGTGAAAAGAGCCATTCCCATGTCACTGTAACAAGAACATAGCAGCTTTTCATCTGTTTAATAATAGCATGGAGTGAGCTCAGAACTGGTAATTGTCATAAAGATGAACATTAACTCTCTATGTATCACAAACAACAAATAAATGATTCCTTTTATGGCTTTAATTTATTCTGTACTTCATCAGACTCTTAAAAGTTATTATTATCAAACTCAACTTGTGAACTTTCATTCAGCTCTGTCTCTCTACTATTTGCATTATGAACATGATTCACTTTTATTTCTATTACAGTGAACTATTTCATATAGACATCTTAATTGGTAATATTATAATAACCTCTGTATTTTGAGTCATCTTTGAGTCTTTATTATCTCTTATAATGACTCATTTCAAGAACAAGGGCTCCCAAGGCAGCTGATATTTTGCTGTTGTAGTGAGACATTCTAAATGTTTTATGATATTTTTAGTAATTATTAACATCATTAATATTCTATAATATTATGAATATAATTAAATTAGTGTTGTCGCTCTTTACCATGCAAGCACATTGAAGAAGTCCTGACGCCAAATCACTGTCAGACAGTGAGACAGGGAACTGACCAACTGTGTATTCTGAAATCACATATAGAGACTATGATTATAATAGTAGCATTATGTTAATAATCAATAGGGTTATAAACTGCTAAATATCAGCCTCACTGTATTAACCAAAATTCTAGCAAGCAAAAATTGGCACGTGTTTATGACAAATCCATTCATGTCAGTGTATATGAAAAGTAGTAGCAGATAGTAGTAGTATCTGTTTTTAATATGACAATAGTTCATTGTTTTTCTCTAGAAGTTTTACAGTTTCCTTTATGAGTACATAAGGCTTTTCAGGATTAGCAGTGGTATATAATTTTGTGTCAGTAAATCCAAACATTACACTTTGTACTTATATTTATGTATTTATTTACTTACATATTTATACATTATTGATATCTACAACTTTGACATCTGGAGAACATTAAATAATGTGTAAACATTATTTAATGTTCTGTGTGTGTGAAATTACCTGAGGTTGGTTTATCTGAATTAAAGGTCCAGTGTGTAAGATTTAGGTGAAAGGCATATATTGACAGAAATTGAATATGAAATAATGCTAGTGATGTTTTCACGTGTGTTTCATCTAAATTGTACGAATTGTTGTTCTATTTCCCCTAGAATGGGCCCTTTATATTGAAATACTTTATATTTACATCAGGGGGGTCCTCTCTACAGAAGCAGCCATGTTTCTTCTAGTAACCCAGACTGGACAAACTAAACACCCTTTGAGTTTTTATGAAAACTGATGCACAGGTTCTCTTTCATGTTTGGAAGGGGAGGGTGAGGTGAGGGGTGTTCAGCTGCAACATGCAACCACTTTGTCACTAAATACTACACACGGAGACTTTAAGACTTTCAACTAGAAAAATATAAGTTTGTATCACTACTTTGTATCAGAAAACAAACATTTACATATTTATGAGTCAGATAAACTGTACATAAAGGGTTACTGAAGCCACTGTCTGGAGGAAATATCAAGGCATGATCCTGTATCTGCTCGTAGGCTTGATTATATCACCTGTAGCTGCCATGTTGTGCGGTGTTCTTTCCCCCACTTCATCCACAGCAACGTGCAAACGGAACAAACCCCGCCCTCCACTCCCACACTCGGAGAGTCTCGGTTAATAAAACAGGCGCCCCGCTGGCGGGTAACACGGGCGCTGATTGGCTGACAGCCCCTGAACGTTCACAGATTGGCAGTCAGCTGGAGCTCAGGGAAAATAACAGTTGCCTGTTTTTTTTATCTGTCGAGGACATTGGAGCGGACACGTTCTGACGTTACAAAGCTGCCGGTGTGTTCTTCACACAGAGGGAGAGCGACATGCAGCGTTGTCACCGCGCACCTTGATTCAAACGCTAGGTGCGTAAGCCAACATTAGCTGACGTTCATTTGGTTACTTAGCGAGCGACATAGCTAGTTAGCTAGCTGTCACTGCTGTAAGTAGCTTTACTCTCAGCCGAAGCACACAGCAGGTCAACTTCATTTGCTGCCTCTCACTTTTATTTCCTATGCTTTGCTTTGGAGCAGGGGACTTAACAGTAACTCGGCTCCATACTTTAGCCTCCTGCTAGCTAGGTTGGTTAGCAACAGTCACTAAGCCACCCTTCCACCTATTTGTCTCCAAGGTGACGGTGGTTGTTGCCCCATCCATCCCGCCACCTTGGCTCTCCCTCCGCCTGTGTGCCTGTAACCTCCCGGCGCCTCTTCCAGGACAAGGCAAGCCCCGTCGTCCTGGTTCTGCCGTCGGGAGCCACCGTGCTGTGGAGGACTAAGCTGGCGGGGCTGCGTGGCTGTGGCCGCCGGGCGGGCCGATGCTAGGAGCGTGGAAGACCTAGCGGCGTGGGTCGGTGAGGAGATGTCAACGCGGGGATGCCTCTTCTTGGAGACAGTGTTGTAGTCGAGGGTACACACGAGTGTACACGGTATACCTACCGCTGTGACTTGGCACGTAGACAGGCGGAGCAACTTCTCAGCCCAACAAGCAGTGGGAAATATATGGATGGTGGGGTCGCAGCATGCCCACCCCCTCAACTACCACTACACCACAGGCTGGAGGGAGTAGCAGCGCCGGAGAGGGAGAGGGGCCCATGTCCGCCACCTCCACCTCTTCTGTCGGCTCCTCTTTCCGGTTCGTCCCGGCTTTCTGCCTGGGCGTGGTGGCAGCAGTAGTATTTCAGCTGGCCTGGGGAGGCCTGACCCTCACCTCCTTCTTCTTGAAGCTCTTCATCTATGTGTCATTCGCCCTGCTGTGTTTCCTGGCGGGGAGCTTCGTCCTGCTCGTCAGGAAGAGTCCTCTCAAAGTGAGCTGCTTCGCTAGAAACACAAGGCAATCCGCTGCATGGCTGGAGTTCTTCAACAAGCTCATGGTAAGATACTGCTACCTCCTAGTTCAAACTCATTACTGACTTAAACTCATACACAAACTCCGGAGATTGTCTGAACAATTGGGTCTGGACTTTCTCAGGAGTTTGCCTTTTACACATACTGCTGTAGGAGATTCATGCTCAGGCTTGGTTATTTACTCCTGAGATATCTTTAATTGTTTTAGTTTTGTCACTTTCCCACTGCCTTGGCTGAATAATCCCCTGCAGGATCTCCTGCTGTTTTCTCACGTCTGTAGATTAGGACTTTATCTAGAGTCTAGACTCTTCACTGGGGGGCTGGCAGGAGAAAGACTGGAGGATGTCCGGAGCATTTCACTTGGACATTTGCGTTCTCACATACATACAGTCCATGTCTGAAAGCAGTTATACAGTGCACATTTGGTCTGTCTACCAGCTCCCCAGGATATCACATGGGGGAAATAAACATGTCATCAGGAAGCATGCAGACCTCAAACAGTGTTGAACACGCAGTACACATTCAAGTTTTATATATATGTTTTAATTTTAATGGTCTCTTTTGCTCCTCTCTGCAGCTCCATCCTTTTCACTGTCAATTATTTTCCCCTCGCCATTTTTCTCCCCTCTTTTATCTTCTCTGCCTGCCCCCCTTGCTGTGTTGAGCTTTAATAGACAAGGCAGGCCATGCTGCTGGATTTGGAGACACACACACACACACACACACACACACACACACACACACACACACACACACACACACACTTATGGTGATTTATTCTCCAAGGAAAGTGATTGTGTCCTTGTGACTGGCTGGTGTCTTACCTTAACAAGCAGCCTCAGCCCAGCGGCAGCCTTTCAGCGACTGCTGCTCTGTGCCTGATGACTTATTGATGTTGACAGCGGAGGAGTATTGTCTCAAGTATTTGTCTCGTCGACATGTATGAACTATGAACATTTTGGCCCAGCTTTTTGGGCTCATTAAACACACAGCTCTCAATCCTCTCTCCCTTTCCTGTGTTTTTTCCGTTGTTCTTGTCCTCATTTGTGCTTTTTGTTTTTCAGGCTCGTTTTTTGGTTCCAATTCAGGAATCAAGTCAGAGCAGGAGGGTGGTGGTGTCACACAATGTGGACAAATCTCTAAAGGAAGGTAAAAGATCACCTTCTGACAACCTTATGTTTATATCATTGTAAATGCTATCAAGTACAGAGTTGTTCCTTTCTGCCAAATTGATTGTTTGAAAAAATTATATATATAATGTCATTCACCTTCAAATAACGTTATGTTGCAAGGTATTTTTGGTGCATAGCTGGACTTGAGCTCTCAGCTATGCTTGTTGTGTGTAGTCATGACATCTGCCAACACATCACATTGTTATGTTAACATCACATTAATATGATTTATAATAACGATATGTTTTATTTCAAGGTGCCTTTCTAAACACAGAAGGAATCCTTGCAATACATCATAAATGAGCACATAAAATAAAACCCAATGTGAGGATCAGAGTAAGAAACACAAATGCAACAATACAACTAGGGCTGGGCAATATGTAAAAAAAAAAATTTGCTTAGATTGGAAGATGAGTGGTATATCCTGTCTCTGTGGGAACATGCTTTCGAAATTAAAATTTGCAATGCACGCTACTCTGCTTCTCGTTGGACTTTAAATAGCCCCCCAAAAATGTCACACTACCGAATTCCTCTGACCCTTCTTTTCAACAATGTCCATGTCTTTTGAGCCTTGGGCTGTGTCCGTTGTGGTGTCTTATTCGGTAAAGCTGTCGCTTGAGTTTTTGTGAACATTTCCTGTCGTCATTTTCTCTTTTATCTCGCTTCCACTCTTGACGTACTGGTGTGCACGGCTGCAGGAGACCAAACATTAGCACGTGTGCTGCTACTCCTGCGCTCTGTGCTGTGTGCGTCAGCCTAACCTGACGTGGCTGTAGCTCTATTCCAGCCACATGATTGGTTCGGCGCAGAGCTATTCTCATTATCACTGGCAGTTCGTGTTGTCTGTCTAAACTTCGATGGAATGAAAAGTTATTTCGCGATAACTTTTAAAAATTTTGTTTTAACGCCCAGCCCTAAAACAAGACCATTCATTTTAAAACATGAGTCTGAAATGTCTCTGACACTGTTGGATGTCATCCATCACTGCCACTCACCATGACCTGTCACTGAGTCTAGTGCCTTGGTCTCACACATACACACACTATATATGTTTATACTTCTATTTTAGTGAGGACACTCATTGACATAATGCATTCCCAAGCCCCTTACCCTAACCTTAAAGGGATAGTTCACAGAAAAAACTGCTTCCTCAGAGCTGCGTTCATGTACGCACAGGCACACTGGAAAACTGCATACATGCCTAACCCTAACCCTAAAACCAAGTCTTAACCCTCGAACAGTCCTCACTCTGTAGGGTCTATGCTTAAAATGGTTCTCACAAAGATATAAGTATAGGAACACACTCACACACATTCTCTCTCTCTTTCACACACACACACACACACACACACACACACACACACACACACACACACACACACACACACACTGTCAGTAGAACAGAATGTATGGCTGCCAAGGAACAGATGGCTCCAGATTTACACAGGGGGTGTGTATTTGCACATGCTCCTGTGTGTTTTTAAAATGGTGTTTTGATTGTAGTGTGATATCAGTTCATGATGACATTGTCAGGTTCACATTCAAACCCTGCTGGGTCAATTATTCTGATGATTATTGTTTGTGTATCAGCTTTGTGTGGGTGCTAAATTGTAGGATCAGGACAGATTATTAATAATTGGTTTCCAAAGTAAAAGACAATCATATTGATCTAATGTAGTGAGTGATATTTTATTAATATTTTGAAAAAATATTTGGACTGATCGACGGAAAATCAATTGTATAGTGGTCTACATATGTAAAATTTGCCTTTAAACTACTGTCAGAGCACCAACCTCATCTACGCATCATATTTAAAGCCATTGATCCTTTGCAGGGTCATGGTGATGAGAGGCCACACACAGGTCGCCAGTTTATCACAGAACTAAATCATTCTTCACACCCACAGGCAGTTGAGTCCGCATTTCATGAAGCTTGCATGTCTCTGGACTGTGGGAGGAGGGATATAACCCAACCAGACAAATGTAAAAGTGCAGGAAAATATCCTTTAGTACAAAAAGAAGGGACCAGATATTCCTGCCATAGCTGACTGTTGTTAAAATTGCTCGTGAGAAAAGAAGGTACATCTGCCATATGATGTACTGGTAAAAAATTCCAATATTTGTACTGTAATCATAGTTGGCAGTTAGATTTGTAATGTTCATGTGAATTAAAATGTCTTTTGAATTTCCTTTTGAAATTCTCAAATAGTGCTGTTTAGAATACATACATATCCTAAGTCTAGTGTCAGTGAATTTTATGTTGACATCCAAGCAGAAATTGTCTCTTGTCAGTATTTATAATGAAGGCATGACAGGAGCATTCTCAGCATTTATTCCTTGTGGCACTTTACCATGAAGCAGTGGACTAATGACCACTTATCACACATGTATGTTTGTTAATTGTGAGCAATACCTGCATTCATAATTTTTAGAGCCTGAAAGAGACAAAACTACCATATTTCGCAAGAAAAGAACAACAAATGTTTTGAAACCTAAACAGATTTTTGCAGCAGAATTAAGTTAGTTTTTTCATTTCTTACACTAGTCATCATCTTGTGTGCTCTCGAAAGGATCCTAACCCTCAGGTTGGAAACCATTAATCTCGAGTGTGTATTAAACTCAGTGTAAACAGAAATTCAGCAGTGTTGCCTCAAAGCAATAGAGTTTCGATTGTGAATCCACCATCCAGCTGTGGCCTTTCTGTGTGGAGTTTGTATGTGTCCTGTGAGATGTGTGTGTATTTCTGTGGGGCTTATGCAGGGACTCTCATTTCCTCCCACACACGGAAGAAATTAAGGTCAGTTGAATTGATGACTCTAAATTGCCTGTAGGTCTGAATGGTAGAATCGTTTGTCCATGTATCTGTCCTCATGGTCCGTGCAGCTCTGCTGTGATGAAAGATTTGACCAATTTAAGAAAAGTATTAATCATTTGGTGACGAATGTTAAAATGATGACAGTAGAAAACAAACAAATCAATGTATGGACACTGTCCAATGTATGGCTTTTCTTTGTAGATATGCTTCTAGCATGCATCTTTTAACAAAATATATATTCCAATTCTCTCTCTCTCTCTCTCTCTCTCTCCCTCTCCCTCCCTCTCCCTCCCTCCCTCCCTCCCTCCCTCCAGTGTTCGACTATGCCTACAGAGACTATATCCTGTCGTGGTACATCCCTTTGAGCAGCGATGAGGGCCAGTTGTACTCCATGCTGTCAGAGGACTGGTGGCAGATGATTGGGCAGCTGAGAGCCAGGCTTGCTGATATAGACCTCGTCAATGTGGTGTGTTATGACAGCATCCGTATCCTGCATACACACTTCACTGACCTCAAGGCTGCATCTGCAAGGTAAACACATGCGCGCACACACAAACACACACATTATTATAGATATTCAAAGTTTAACTATTACTTTTGAGGACAGCTTCCTTTGCACAGAACTATGACTCACTCTTTGACAGACAATATGTTTCAACTCTAATTTGTTACTGACAAGATTTCCCTCCCCACCAGTTTCCAGTGTAATTGTGTGTGTGCAGATGGGGTGAAATTACAGCAGTTCAGGACAGCGTATGACATTATACTCTCCCAGCCTCGCTTCCTTTGTCTCTAGGCTGCATTTGCCAGGTCCAAAGCAAACAGAGTGATGATTCACACATCATCTGCTTTCATTATCTTTGCAAGTCAGGCGAGACTTATGATTTGATCGCACTACAGAGATGTCTGGCGTCCCTTGTCCTCAATAGTTCAGGCACAATGTAGCGGCAGCTTGTTTAATCAAGTTTTAGAAGTATAGATGGTGTGATGCGACGCAGCTGAAGAATGAATAACAATGGCAGTTTTAGGTCCAGTAAGTCCCCATTTACAACATCTGACATCTAGCTCTGCCAGAATAGCAGTAAAAAATCACACCACCTCTTTTTATATCTCAGATTTAAATCTGTGTCTCTCTCGTGTGTGTTTGTGTGTGTGTGTTTATGCAGACTGGAGGAGTTTGCTCGGCCGTTTCCTCTCCATCCCTGTTTGGTCAGTTCCGACTCGGAGTTGGCCTTCCTCCGCTGTGTAGCCAGAATACTGCTACTCTGTCTGCTGCCACAAAAGGATGCCAAGTCACACACACTACGCTGCTGCCTCACAGAAGTCATCACTACTAAAGGTACTTTGAGTGTGTGTGTGTGTACCAGTACTTTACAGTTTATTATATGACACTGGAATGTGACTGAATTCAATGGTGAGTCCTGCTTCAGACGTAATAAAACAGAAAAATCACAACAGCCTCCCTACTGCTCGTGTGGTGTCATCCAAGTGTCCGCAAGCCCCGACATTCATATTCAACTTGAAACAAGGTCATTTACACCATGTTTTAAGCCTTAAACTCCTCTGTTGTTCTCCTCGGTGGTGTGTTCACTTAAATGTGTTTTTTGAGCTGTAAACTAAATTATATGATGGTTCTTTGAGGAAACCAAGCTGTTTTAATATCACAGTCAACCATTTGGGTTGTGTCTTTATTATTTTTTTCTATCTATTTCTATTTCTACCGTTTGAACTGCTGGCTGAAACGACTGACTGTTGCAGTGGTTCGTACAACACGGGACCACCAGGTTCCTCACACATGGTTTGGCCCCCCGGCCTGTGTCAGCGGTTCAAGTGGCTCGGGACGACCATCTTGTTTGCTCTCAGAGAGTCTAGAGTCCTAGACAGCCTAGCTTTAGGAAGCTAATTGATATGTTATAGACCTGTTTCATGGCAGACATGTTTATATGACAGAGAGCTGGAGAAGCACTGATGTTATCAATAAATGGCTGTATTCTATTTACAGTTTCTCATCTATTAGGCCTTGGTGTTGTTTGCTTTTACCTGTTGTTTCTATTTGATCTCTGGCAATGATGGATTAAAAAGTTGACAACATAACGCCTGCAGTCTCCAGGTGTTTGCAACAACCAAGGTCATAGCCACTGTTGTCATCTGCTACAAAATAAATCTCTTTTTTCGAGATAAGAATACAGGAAGTGTACTTGGGGGAAATTTGCTAAAATGTGTATTGTTTATCTGTTTTTCCATCCTTGCCTCAGTATGTTTGTGTACCTG
The DNA here is from genome assembly GCF_009819705.1 of Hippoglossus hippoglossus. Taxonomy (NCBI): domain Eukaryota; kingdom Metazoa; phylum Chordata; class Actinopteri; order Pleuronectiformes; family Pleuronectidae; genus Hippoglossus; species Hippoglossus hippoglossus. The sequence continues at coordinate 5,895,826 of NC_047160.1, forward strand.
TCAGGCCCCATGATGCTACGTTTAATATCTGCGTATGCTGTATTTTTATGTGTAGTGCGTAGTCACTCAAAGAACAGAATTTGCAATAGTTTTTATAACTTTGTGTGTGTCTGTGTGCTCCAGTGTTGAAGCCTTTGGTTGAGGTCCTTAGTGATCCAGACTCCATAAACAGGACGTTGTTGTCTCAGCTGGAGCAGAGGGAGCAGCAGGCTGAGCAGCAGAAGAAAGCCTACACCTATGCTGCCTCCTACGAAGACTTCATCAAACTAATATCAACTTCTAGTGATGTCAATTTCCTCAAACAACTCAGGCATGAAACACACACACACACTGTACACACCTGCACGGCCCCATTAAACTGAGACTGACCTGCACCTACATATATTCCCTCAAATTAACCATGCTATATGTATAGTCAAACATTATTATAGGCAGTGCTAACTGCTCGAGTGTTTGCTGCTGTGGGGTTACCATGGGAACAGACAATGTCTGCAGCAAAATACTTGATCTAAATGCAGACAAGACATGATATTGCTATTTTGTCTTGTTAGTTTAAGAAATATTGTTTCAGTTTCTGAAAACATAGGATCAGTTTTCTACTCTTGTGCATTTATTTTACAATTTATCACTGTATTTACATCTTCTTCACTTCAGCTTATTAATCCAAGACAGCTCTTTTTGATTTCATCACTTTGATCACAATAGCTGAAGTATTTCTTTTCTCCTGTCTCTATGTTGTAGGTATCAGATAGTGGTAGAGATTATTCATGCCACCACCATCAGCAGCCTGCCTCAGCTCAAGAAGCAGAAAGGTACAGAAACACTGCATTTCACTGTATGACCTACATACTGCTTTCATGAAATGGTTATTTAAACATTGGAAAATGTAGAAACTTGAGCATAGTGGTGCCAGACAAAACAGTTTCAAATCAACACAGGTAAACAGCTACTATATCTGCTGTTAACATACTCTCAGTAAGAAAGCATCAAACAGGACTAGAATTATATGTAAATGTTAGTTTTGCAGGGATCTGGTCCTAAACCAAGTTTTACCTGTTGAGTCAGGGATCACTGTATTTATTTAAATTCATCTTTTGGTGACATGAATATCTGCTGATATTTTTGACTCGATACATCTATTACTTTAGAACTTTAATCCAGTGGTTGCACTACATGATTTACAAGGTCATTAGAATTCTACATTTTTCTGTCTATGTAAAAGTTCTCAAGACATATCAGTAACAGTTAAATATGTCAACTTACTGGTGGGGCTGTAAGAGAACTGAGGAGATCACCAAAGTCATAACATTAACATAAACATAAATATATCTATAACATTTTGTGGAAGTCAACTCAAAAGTGGTGTATCCACCACAGAAACAACCTTAGAGTGATGTTGCTAAAATGCTTACGTGCCTCGCACCGCTTCCCTCTCTCTTAGAGCGAAAAGGTAAAGAGTCAGCAGCTATGAAGGCTGATCTGCTGAGGGCCAGAGATATGAAACGTTATATCAATCAGCTGACTGTTGCTAAGAAACAAAGTGAGAAACGGATTCGCCTCCTTGGTGGACCCAACTATGAAAACAATGAGGATGGCGGGGCTGACGACAGCGACGAGCCTCAAAGTCAGAAGGTAAGACTTGTGGGGATTGAGAATTTTGAATTTGCAAGTTTTAAAGAACCAATGTAGACTTAGAAAGCCATCAAGCATTTTTCTCATGCCTTTTTTCTAAACAGAGAATGACATATTCTTATTTGAGGTCAAATAAATGACTTTTGTGCCACATAGTAAATTTTTTTGCTTTTTCCTCTCTCCTTCCACATCCAGATTCTGCAGTTTGATGACATCTTGTGTAATCCAGGTTACAGGGAGCATTTCAGAGTTTACATGGAGAGAGTTGATAAAAGAGCTTTGATCAGCTTCTGGGAACTGGCGGAAACATTGAAAACTGCCAATAAGGTGAGCTGTAAAAATTGTAGAGGGTTCAGCGCAACACTACTAGTAGTATATGGTGTATTACTTTATTTTTTTCCTGCATAGTTTGTGTGCTGTACCTGTGCTGGGCCTGGTTGTTGTATAACACAATAGTGTCAAATGTCTTGTTGAGCTATTTACAGTTTTCGCTGGTGTGTAATAGTTAAACATCTGTTTATTTAGTTTTTTGTTTTGTTTAATATAAGTAGTTCAATTATGCCTCTGGAATTATTATTGTTTTAATTGCATTTAGTTAGTTCAGGTAGTTAATGCTTTTTACTTTGGAAGGTACTGGGCACCAGGTGATTTTATAAATATATATAGACTAGGGTAGGCAGGCATGGACAGGGTAAGAGAGACGGGAGACACCATTGCCTTTTTCTTGTTTGTTTGCTTGCCAAACAAATGAATAATAAACAAAAAAAACAAAACGTGACACCTACCTGAACAATGGACTTATTCCCTGCATAAGATTCACTCCTCAGGTGCCTCAGTGGCTTTTTGATTTTGAGTTTATATTCTTTGGCTTTTTCTAATCAAATTTGAGGACAAATCGCTGTTAGTACTGTTGTTTTAACACACGTTGTGACAGCTGTCATTCATACTTCCAGTACTGCCAGTGAAATACTAAGTAGATATTTCTGTACCCTGAGATCAGGGAAATAGCAGAACACAAATAAATGTAGTGAAATAAGTATATAAGTTAATGGTAATTTGTTTATGTGATGGACAGAATGAGGTTCCCCAAATCGTTGGGGAAATCTATCAAAAGTTCTTTGTGGAGAGCAAAGATATTCCAGTGGAAAAGTTTCTTCTGAAGGAGATTCAACAGAGTCTGGTGGGGAACAGAGGAACACAAGTCTTTGTTAGACTACAGGAACAGGTAACTGCTGCTGTTCTTAATATGCAACTCTAAACATGACTAGTTATTGTGGATGACTGCAAATATCAAAATACAAACCAAGAAAATTGACCTTTCTTTATTGAATGTGCAACTAACAATTCTATACTCATGTTTACAGTGTTAAGATGTTCTTCACTGGTAAGAATTTCTGTTACTCTCATTCATCCTTTAGGTTACTGAGACAATGAGAGAACGTTATTACCCCTCCTTCCTGGTTTCTGACCTCTACGATCGGCTGATCAAACGAGATGAGCAGCACAGCCAATCACAGTGTAGCACAGAGGAAAAGGATGAAGTGGTGAGAAACACATACATAGATAGCACCACATGTGCCCACTTCTGAATGTTCATCTGTTTGAATACCCAGACCTGTCATATCCCTCCCTTTCTCTTTGTAGACAATCAAGTCTTTATTGTTGTATCCCTCTGTGTGCAGTGCCAGGGTCTCGATGGAGCAGAGGAAGTGGGTGATGAAGGCAGTAAAGGAATAAATGAGCAGGCCAGCTATGCTGCTACCAAACTCCGCCAACTGTACGATAAACTCGAGTACAAACGGCAGGCGCTGGGCTCTATCCAGAATGCACCAAAGCCAGACAAGAAGGTAGAATTAACTTCAAAAGTTCAGTATCACAGCATCAAACACATAAAGACAATATCAAAATCTGTGAAACTGCTCATGCACGCTGTTCTAGCATGATGCCCTCAACTTATCTGCAGTGTCAATATGTTAACTCAGTTGTTGAGGTGAAATCGGACCAAATCTTCTCTTTAAAAATCCTATTACAGAATCTGATTTACTTGACACTTGCCCTGGTGTATGTGTAATTTTTGTGTTTTTGAATCTGAGTAAAATTAACAACAAAAAATGTGGTCTCAAAGGATAATTTGAACTGAAAGCCACTTCACATTCTCTCTCATCCTGTCATTTCTTCATTACACTGTGTGTGTAGATTGTGAGCAAACTAAAGGAAGAGATTGGAGCAATGGAGAGAGAACACAGTGAACTCCAGCAACATATCAGCAGGACAGACTGGTGGTGTGAAAACCTGGGGCACTGGAGGGCAACTATTACTACTGCTGAGGTAACTACAACTTCATATGGCTTATTATACTAATTAGTAAGAAACTGAGCTGCTTCCTAGTGGAGAGCCTCAAAGGACCCAGCAAAGTGTTTCATCTAAGTAAAAAAACATATACAAACACATAGCTGAAGAGTGTTGTAACTGGAAAGTCTTAAGACCTTGGGCCTCATGCAAGAACCATTTGTACAAACAGATAAGTTCTTAACTCGTGCGTGTGAGTGATTTCAGAGAACTTGTAGCAATCAACAATTTCTCAAGTTTTGAGTTTTCTTACGGGTAAAGACAGAATTTACGAGTGGTCCAGTCCTGTAGAAGGAGTCATGAGAAATTAGTCTGCTGTTATTCAGATCAAGCTTTTCCACTCATGGATTACACCTCATAACTATGTTGATACTATTCTGTTTAACTGTGCAATTGTCCTAGAATTTAAAATGTGTTCATGTACCCAAATGTCACAATGGGGAGAACACAGCTCCTTTGCTGCAAAATACTGTTGGTGCCTGTTGCAGTCATTATTTAGAGATGTTTTTATTAAGCCATTTTCAAATCAAAACATTCATTTATTTCAACATGTCCTGATTTCATAGATCATTTCTGCAAGATTGAAATCAGGACCTCAATCTTTGAACTTGTAAAGTTCTTCTCTTTACTCTTTGATGCCATTTCCATGAATGAACACTTCTGAGATTGGGCAGGAAGTGTAGCCTTATATGGTATTATTAAGGCATTAATTATTTTAATTTGCTATCCTTGTGCACTTTCACTCAACTACACTCAGGTGGCATTCGTCTTGTTTTAGCAGGTCATTTACACACTTCTGAAGTTAGAAACATTGCTTGAATGTTCATATGAACTAACGTGGTATTGGAAAATAGTCTTGTGTGTTTTTCAAGCACGGCTGTCTGTGTAGTTGAAGATGCTATGAAAGTGATAACAGAACTTTCCATCTGTCCATCCATTATCTATGCTGCTTATTCTCTGAACTGTAGGAGGAAGCTGGAGAATTGGGTTCGGACTTAGAACATTCTTTCTGTGAGGCAATAGTGCTGACTCCCCTGCCGCCCAGAACCTTTTGTTCACGATGTCATTTGTTAAATAAATAACAATCATCAATCAGCCTCTCCTCAGAAGGAACAGTAGATGTTTTTCAGAGCAGCCATTTTGAAATGAATTAGCCGGTAAACTTCATTAATGTGATTAGTAAGCCTTGTGTTAACCTGCCGGTTCGTTCAAAATAGCCGCTGTGAAAAAGTTCTATTCCAATAAAAAGATTGGTGAACAAACGCAAGTTGGTATTTACCCTCAAGTTGAATATTTGTCATTAATGTTAAAATCATAATGATACAAGATATGCAACTCAAAATGCTTTACCATTTAAAAAAAAAATTACATCAACTGAGTGTTTCTCATAAAATATACAAAATAAACATAAAAAATATTATTTACAAAATCATCGTAATATATGATGGAAAATAACAAAGAGCACTGCAGCCTCCCTGTGGTAGGAAATGGTATAGCAGCAAGTGGTAGCTCCCTCAAACCCCTGCAGCTGGTAATACCATATGCATATAAAAGATTGATGGTTTAATGTAATCAAAATTTGGGTATCCCTAAACTGGAAAAATGGGGGAAAAGATACATGTTACCGCTTAACTTGAACATTGTTACACCTGATGTGGTAGGTATTAAATAGGTCATGAATTCCTGCTTTTTGTCAGTTGATCTATGTCTGTAACTAGTCTTAGTTGTGCAGGACCTTAGACACTTCGTGTGTTTAACTGTGTGTGTGTTTTGTTTCAGGCCACAGAGGAGGGTGGTGAGACTGTAGCCTGTTACAGTGTCTGTGTCAGCCTGGTGGAAGGAGAGGATGTGGCCAACAGTCACTGGAGCGTCCAGAGGAAACTCACTGAGTTCCAGATGCTGCATCGCAAACTCACTGAGGTAACAGAACAATAAAACCTGCACATGTTAGGGATATTTAGTCTTTCTAAACATCAGTAAACACTCATGACTGTACTTAATGCTTACTCTGCATTACCACAAATACAAGTGTTGCATTGCTGTTCCAATGCCCCACGCCTCTTCCACAGTAGAAAGTCTATAGTTTTTAGATGGACTAATTGCAGAGTATACACTACACAACAGACATCGGTGCTCTTTCGAAGCATTTCCAAGCCCTTGCTATGATTAAATAATTTCATTGTATCAAAAAGAACTGCTTCATGGTGGCAGTGAACACCAGAGTGTTGCACTTGGAAACTGGATTGTATAATCGCAGTGCAAAATACAAAAGATTAAAAAAACGTAACACATTTTGGCAGTAATGTGGTTTGACATTAACTGTCTGTCTTCATTTCTCAGTGTTTTCCATCATTGAAGAAACTCCAGTTACCATCACTCAGCAAACTTCCTTTCAAATCCATCGACCAGAAGTTCCTGGACAAGAGCAGAACTCAACTCAATGCCTTTCTCCAGGTAAACATTGTGAAAGAAAGTTCATACTGTAGCTACAGGATGTAACAGTTGACTCATATGAGCAAACTGGCTAGAGGATCACTTTGGTGCTTTTCAGTGCCGTATTTACTGTTTGATTGATAAGATAATTTTTGTAAGATAATTCTCCTCATGGTAGACTGCACCATTAGGATACAAGACTGAAGCACCCCACACAGCTCAATGCTCATGCTGCCTCCTTTTGGTTCATCATCACAGCTAAACAACATTAATGCTGACTTAAGCTGTGTGTGTGTGTGTGTGTCTTTGCAGCGTCTGCTGATGGATGAGCGATTGTGCCAGTCAGAGGCTCTCTACGCGTTCCTCAGCCCGTCTCCAGAGCATCTCAAGGTACCCCACTTATCATACTTGCTTTACAAATAAAACCGGCCTTTTAAAATGTCATTGTCAGAATATCAAATATTTATAGAACTTCTACCTTCCTCCTCAAAGCCCCTGTCAGAGAGACATTGTCAAATTCTAACAGTTACCATCTACTTAGAATTTAAAAAATTTCCGGTTATTTGATACAGTGCAGATAATAAGCCTTAGGTCAATTTTAGGAGTAAGGGTCTTCAAATCCTTCGAGGTAGACGGTGATTAAAAATACCTGAATATAAAGCAGCAGCTGAGTGAAACTTTGATGTATGGACTCAAATGTATTATCTATTGAGATGTTTTAAATCAATATCTGATGATTGATTCAATTTAGTTTTTTGTTCCCTTGTGAGCTCCTCTCTACTGCATTCGACCAACAGATGCACCTTTTTTTGCTACTTAAGGCTGAAATTATAAACCTGTGAATGTATTGATAGAGTGGTAATGATTCACACCATAAATACATAATTAATTTTTTTATTTATTGAGTCAATATGTTGCTGTATTGTAGATTTACTGTGTTGATTCAATATTTCAGACCTTCCTGCAGGTGGTATATATTGATCAGATGAGCGTTACTATGATTCCATGCTGTTTGCAGTCAAGTGATAATATCCTGTACAATCTTTAAAGGTGATGTCAATTCAGAAGAAATCGTCTTTCTCTCTGGCCTCCTTCCTGGAGAGGTTACCTGGAGACTTCTTCTCCCACACTGAGGTACACCCTCATGCATGACTGCTGAAGCTACACCACAGTGTGGACAGTTTTAGGACCCAAAGTGATTTGTGTCCCCATGTCTGATTGGGTGCTGTTTGTCATCTCCTTCTTTAGGAGGAGAATGACGATGACAGCGATCTGTCAGACTATGGCGATGAGGCAGATGGGAGGAGAGACGCACTGGCTGAACCCTGCTTTATGCTCATTGGAGAAATCTTTGAACTCAGAGGAAGTAAGTAATACGTTGTTTACAGATTACAAATACAAAAGTGTAACATGAAAGAGACCGAGGTCTACGCCATTACACCTTAACTTTTTTTGTTTTCGGTGCAAACCAGTTTGTCTTTACGGAGCCATATCATGAATTCTAACTGAGTGGATTTTTCTGTGTGTGTGTGTGCTCAGTGTTTAAGTGGGTGAGGAAGACTCTAATTGCACTAGTCCAGGTGACATTTGGACGAACTATCAACAAGTAAGTTACATTTTATTTATCTGTTTACAAATTAACTCCATGACAGCTACCCAAAGTGAAGCCAAAACATCTTGATCGCCCTCTGGTGGCTTGCTGCAGTATAGGTCATAAACCCCACCCCTTCTATGTTTGCAGATGAGACATGGACCAAAAAATTGAATAAATGTTTCCCAAAGAGGGTTTCTGTCATTTTAACTAGTTCTTATCACACTGATATATGTTCAATTGTTTAATAGAAATATCAATTAGTTATCGAATGCTATAAAAAAACGGTTCGGCGGCTCCACTCCACAATCCACAGGCACAAACTCTGGGTACAAGTGTCCTCTCCAGGTGAAGATGGCAGCCCTCATATTTTGGCTTCCTCTTTGTACAGTGGGAGGAACTGAAGACACGTGGTTAATTTTGATGTACAGTCATTGGTTTTGTGTGTGCGTGTTTCTCCTCGTCTCTGTCCCTCTTCACACATAAACTGACAGCTGTAATCATGAGATGCGGGGATAATAATGAACGTAGTGGAATCCCTGTACTCCCACTTTTTGTTGCCACCATTCTTAAACAAATTTCGCCTAACCCTTTATTCATGTTAATAGTCTCCTCTCTCATTGAGCTTAAACCAAAAATCTGGTTCACAGACATTCTTGAGTAAAAAAAAAAACTGGAAGGTAAACACAAGTCTCTATTTATATCGAGGACAGCTAAACTATTGATTTCATGTTTATATATCGTACGATAAGTGGATATAATAACTACTGTGACAGGCATAAACACACTATATTTTTCTCAGATTATCTATGAGGCTAACAACCAATGTGCTTTATTTTAGACAGATCCGGGACACAGTAAACTGGATCTTCTGTGAACAGATGTTGGTGTGTTACACCGGTGTGTTCAGGGACACCTTCTGGCCCAACGGGAAGTTGGCCCCACACATCAGGGTCCGAACTGACTCTGAACGCAGTGAAACGAAGGAACGGGCTCAGCAGAAACTCCTTGACAATATCCCAGGTATGACTAGTGAAAATGTGACTTCAGAATACCTGGCTCTAATTCAGGAATGTGTTGTATGATGCTAACAAACATCCACAATCCATTTACCACATATACTGTGTTTTGACCTCTTTATTTGTTGTTTTCTATCAGAGGCTTTAGCAAATTTAGTTGGCCAGCAGAATGCCCGCTACGGAATCATAAAGATCTTCAACGCCCTGCAGGAGGCCAGTGCCAACAAGCACCTTCTCTATGTAAGAACAATACATAATCGTTGTCATGAATACACTTCTCATAGTGTTCACTACAAAACGTCTAACTGTAAATTTTATTTTCCCTGTCTCTGTTAGGTGCTAATGGAAATGCTACTCAAAGAACTGTGTCCTGAACTCAGCGCAGAGGTGGACAGCATCTGAACACACTCGTACACGTAACAAAAAGAATTCGGATGAAACTGCCGTTCTGCTGGTTCATCTCGCCTTTCTGTAGCTGAGCAATCACAAACTTTTGGTTTAAACCTCAGACCGAAAGCAGCAGAGTTAGTCAGAGTTGAGGCTCTGAGGCTGATTCTGTTGGAGGAACTTTGCTGTGATGAAAAGCTGGGCTGACAGCAGACTGAAAGGAGCTAATGTTGGACTTTGTCGGAGTACAGATAATAATTTGTGAGTCTGAGCGGAGAGAAGCCACATGGAGTCTGACTTCTTCCTGTTCAAACAACAGTCTGACCAGACAGATCACATCTGCACCAGAGACCACACACATTTACACAAGAACAGATAGTGTTTTGACATCATGTGACCCACGTTTAAAAGCACTAAAAGATCGGATCTGTACCAAAACAACATGAAATCTTACGTTCCGGTGTAAATTGTGACGATCTAAAGATTACAAGGTGGAATGACATTTTGTGAAAGTAAAAAACTTGATTGTTTCTAGAGGTGATGACCTACAGACGCTGATTAAACGCAACAAACAAACAGCTGAAGTTCAGATTGTTGCCCTCTGAAGGCGATCAGTTGGTGTCATTGCCCACGGACCTCTGAACATTCCTGCTACACACAACCTGAGCAACAACACTTGTGTTTTGTGAATCTTGTTAAAGCTTATAATTGTGCAATATAATGTCATGTAAAAGTAATTGTGATGATTTTATTTATGATTATTATTGATAGATTTTATTTTTACCAACAATTGTTTAGAGAGCGTTTATATAAGCAATAAATTGCAAACAAAAAGATGATGTGGCTGTTTTTTCTTAAAATGGTCTTAAGTCTAAAAAAATCTGTAAGCATTATATTTATGATACAGATTGATTCAGTGTCCTGGAGCATAAAATATCACCAAGATGAGTTTAAATTTTAAATTCATCATTGTATCTAATTGTAATGTGAGGATAGTGTGCTGAGATAAACAATACGGTTGAATTTTTGCATTAAAGTAGATTGAGTTTCAATATTAAGTTAAAGAAATGAAAACACATGTAAGGGACTGTATGACAATTATTTGGAGATTTTCCCAGTTCTCACAATTGATTAAATAGATTATAAGTCTGGGATGAGAGAAAGTAAAACACCACACCCTGCTCTCCCAAATATGTTACAACACTTTCCTATTAGTAAAAAGGAAAAAACTAACTTAAAACTAGGGCTACGTTGTAGCACTAACAGGCCCGAGCACAGGCATTTCGAAGCCTGTTGCGGTTAGTGGAGAGAGCAATCAATGACCAAGCGCACGTCTCCACGTTGCATGCGTTTTACGCACTGCGGCAAGGACAACCGCTTCACTTCCTGCGTCCGTCACGCGATGTCGATCCTTGCCTGCTAATTGCTCATTACGGTCCATGCTATCAATTGCACATCACACTGTGAACATTTTATGTAAATCGAATGATAGTTGTAAAACATAGCTTATTTCCTGCTGCCAGTAGGTGGCGCCATCACTATTATTACCTACAGACTAATATATCTGTTCAAGTAGGGGCTCTGATGTAGCGTAAGCAATTTTGTGTCCAATGGACAATGTTACAACAACTTAATTTTCACACTGATCAGTAGATGGCGCTATGACCCTGAACTAATATTGATATATGGAGCTGTTCAGGTCAGGATTGTGATTATAGGTCAGCATTTGGGGGCCGGTAGGATAATGCAGAGTGGATTCACAAAGTACTTCCTGTTTCATGGCGAATTAGTAGGTGGCACTATGACACTGAGGAAATATTGACACAGAGCTGTTCAGGCTTGGTCTCTGATCATGAGACAGAAGTTTGGCGGTGATAGGACAATGCACACTGGACTTATGACAACATCGTCTCCTTCGGCGAACGATGATCCTTCGCCGCACCTCAATGTTTACAAGGTTTGAGGAAATGTCAAAATTCTGACCATGGTCCAATGACTTGACTGAGCTCATTTGAGCTGTATATTGTAAAGCAGCCAGGAGCAGTGCATCAAAGTATGAAACATGTCACTTCCTGTTGCCAGCAGGTGGCGCTGTGATTTTAAGTCATGATTTCTGTGTAGATGTCATCAGGCCGGGACTCTTGTCTTACATGTCTAGTTTGGACTCGATTGGACCAAATATGTCTGAGATACAGAACCTCGTGTTTTGATGGCATGTAATCAAATTTTGAGGCCACGCCACGGTCACACCGTGTGAAGAAAAATCGATATTTGAGTAGCCAACTGTTCCTTTGATGTCACATTTGAAACCCTCATGCCTGTGTTCTAGTTAGGGCCCGAGCACCGAACAGTAGGAGACAGTGGGAGGCCCTATTGAACACAGGCATGAGGGCCTGTATTGTGTAGCCAACTGTTCCTTTGATGTCACATATGAAACCCTCTCTAAATCCTATTTATTGAACTCTGGAGGAGACATTTGTCAGTTGAGTTTGAGACGGCGACAGGATAACAGCTCCAACCTGACCCTTCATATTCAACACTGCTACCAGTCCAAGACAGGGAGACGACAACAGCTCCAAGAAACATCAAGACTATTAGAAGACAACGGATCATTTTTCTCTACAACACTTACCCTGTACCAGTGTTCAGCCAAGATGAAGAAGGGACACAACTTAAGAGACAAGGTAAGATTTTCTAATCAGGAGACACTTTTAGTGTTCCACATATTCAGACCACCTTAAATTTTATTTCATTATTTCATGTTTTGTCCGTGAATTTTCAATAAACCCATCACATCAGTCACCTGACATTCAGTCTGAACTGACAGTTGCGGTCTGTGTGTTACAATACTTTCCATGAAATGAGTCTCTGTGGATATTATGCAGCTTCTGTTTAGGATAATTCACTTTCACTTTAGTGTTGAGATACTGTACTTAAGAGAAATGCAGAAACAGCATTTAAATTAACTCGTAACAATTTCATGTGATGATCAATGTTTTAAGAGAGATAATGAACGGATGGATGAGAAATCGTCTGAATTGATGAAAGTGATGTAACTGTTAAAGTTACATTCAGCAGTGTGGATCATTAGAGATGAAGATGAAAGACCTCTTGTCTTTTTCTGTGTATCCAAACTTATGATGGGACTGTGTATTTACCTGTTATATGTATGTTTGTGTCTTTCAGTCCGTTGTACATCATGTGGAATCTCCCAGCAAAACGATTGAGTTCCTCCATGGAGAGATCAAGGAAATGGAATTTGAGGGAATGGCGCTAGCTCAGGAAAATGCGGCACTGAAGTGCATGATGTCCACAAATGATGCTAGGTGGAAGAGGGACAAACAGGCCATGCAGGATCAGATTGATTCCGCCAAACAGGGGCAGGCCTTTGACTCTGGAAGAGCCATGCAGACAGAGTTGGAGGACGAGCTCAAGGAGTTGAAGCTGGTGTTGAAGGACAAAGAAAAGTACATCTTCAAATTGAGTTCTCGTCCTAGAAACGATCAGATCGAGAGGGTGAAAAGGGAGCTGAGCGACAAGTGCAACCAGGTCAAGGCGATGGAGCTTTCCTTTGACAAGAAGATGAAGCACATCATCTCTGAAAAAGATGCAGTGAAAAATTATCTAGAGAGGCAGCTGACTGCTGAAAACAAAGCTCTGGAAAAAGAAAATACAGCTCTGAAGAAGCAGGCTGCCGAAAACACTGCTGTGGCTGCAGACAACGCTGCTCTGGCTGCAGTGAAATGTGATCTAGAGAGGCAGCTGACTGCTGAAAACAAAGCTCTGGCCAAAGAGAATACAGCTCTGAAGAAGCAGGCTGCCGAAAACACTGCTGTGGCTGCAGACAACGCTGCTCTGGCTGCAGTGAAATGTGATCTAGAGAGGCAGCTGACTGCTGAAAACAAAGCTCTGGAAAAAGAAAACACTGCACTGAAGAAGCAGGCTGCTGAGAATGTAGTTATAAAGGAGCATGAGGCCCTGATACTGAAGAACATTGAGCTTCAGGTACGTTAAATCAGATCATTTTAGATTTGAATTATATGGATTGTAAGTTTGTTTCATGTTTAGACTTTGAGGAAGAAAGTGTTGACACTTATGTTGTCTCTGTCTTTTCAGGAACTCACCTTTGAGACCGACTCGGACAAGGTGAAGGTTGAAAAGGAGAAGAAAGAGAAGAAGCAGGAAAAGAAAGAGCAACTGGAGAGAGAGAAGGAGAGCAAAGAACTGAAGAAGAGGGAGAAGAAGGAGAAGAAAGAGAAGAATAAGCAGGAAAAGAAAGAGCAACTGGAGAGAGAGAAGGAGAGCAAAGAACTGAAGAAGAGGGAGAAGAAGGAGAAGAAAGAGAAGAATAAGCAGGAAAAGAAAGAGCAAATGGAGAGAAAGAAGGAGGAGGGGGGAGGGAGAGTGAGTTGGAAGATATTCCCCTGCTGGAAATAAATGATCGTTTTATGTTGACTACTTTGTTTTCATAATCATTGGAAGCAGTAATTGAAATGCAATGAATCGCCCGTCCCTTTTAACAGCTGGGGCCAAAGCCAAGGACGACTCAACTGATCAACTGAAATAGCCATTTACAGAGATCTGCCATTCAACTCATAAAGCATTTCTTTAATCAATCTTACCACAAACACGAGCCCACAGTGAAAGCTCTGACTCCAGGTGACAAGCACACACTGTGAGTTGGCTTTTCAATATGCAGCAACAAAGAGCAACATGGAAAAACACTACAATACGATGCAAAACTGCATTTCACTAAACACAAACAGTATATTGATCCTAAATGTAACACATCAGATATCTGGAAATTTACCAATTAACACCATCTCCTCATACTTCATTTGCAAACACAGAAAATATGTTTCAATGTCTCATATCACAGACCCTCAGATTGACCATGTGACCCTCTGGAGGGTCTGAACCCAATGGTTGAGAAACATAGTTATTTATGGAGTCAAGAGGTGTTTATGACATGCCATCTGGGTTAAGGGCAGAGGATGTCACACCATGTTAAAGCCCTATGAGACAAATTGTGATTTGTGAATATGGGCTGTACAAATAAAATTTGATTGATTGATTGATCTGGTGGCAGCATAAGGTAAGCCTACTTTAATCTATTAAAACTTACATTCAAAATAGAGGGGTAAAAACTTGGACAAACAAAAGTAACAACGTAAAATTTAAAATTACTCCAGAATACGTACATTTTCACCACTTTCTAATTTTCTGCAAACTTTGGTAACGATTTGAGCATGTTAAAGCCCTCAAAAAGCCAATTCATTTGCCTGAAGAAAAAAAAAAAAAACTAGGGCTACGTTGTAGCACTGACGGGCCCGAGCACATGCATTTCGAAGCATGTTGCGGTCGGTGGAGAGAGTGATCAATGACCAAGCGCACGTCTCCGCATTGCATGCGTTTTGCGCACTGCAGCAAGGATAAATGCTTCACTTCCTGCGTCCGTCACGCGATGTCGATCCTTGCCTGCTAATTGCTCATTACGGTCCACGCTATCAATTGCACATCACACTGTGAACATTTTATGTAAATCGAATGATAGTTGTAAAACAAAGCTTACTTCCTGTTGCCAGTAGGTGGCGCCATCACTATTATTACCTACAGACTAATATATCTGTTCAAGTAGGGGCTCTGATGTAGCGTGAGCAATTTTGTGTCAATTGGACAATGTTACAACAACTTAATTATCACACTGATCAGTAGGTGGCGCTATGACCCTGAACTAATATTAATATATGGAGCTGTTCAGGTCAGGATTGTGATCATAGGTCAGTAGTTCGGAGCCGGTTGGATAGTGCAGAGTAGATTTACAAAGTACTTCCTGTTTCATGGCGAATCAGTAGGTGGCGCTATGACACTGAGGAAATATTGACACATAGAGCTGTTCAGGCTTGGTCTCTGATCATGAGACAGAAGTTTGGCGGTGATAGGACAATGCACACTGGACCTATGACAACATCGTCTCCTTTGGCGAAGGATGAACCTTTGCCGCACCTCAATGTTTACAAAGTTTGAGGAAATGTCACAATTCTGACCATGGTCCAATGACTTGACTGAGCTCTTTTGAGCTGTATATTGTAAAGCAGCCAGGAGCAGTGCATCAAAGTATAAAACATGTCACTTCCTGAAGCCAGCAGGTGGCACTTTGATTTTAAGTCATGATTTCTGTGTAGATGTCATCAGGCCGGGACTCTTGTCTTACATGTCTAGTTTGGACTCGATTGGACCAAATATGTCCGAGGTACAGAACCTCATGTTTTGATGGCATGTAATCAAACTTTGAGGCCATGCCACGGTCACACCGTGTGATGAAATCAAATATACCAAGGTAGTTTATATCTCCATCTTGTTGAGATGACATTCCCAGAAGTTGAAGTTGATCTGATGAAAGCCCTACGACAAGTTCGTCAAAATAAAAATGTGGAAAATGTGGAAAATGGCCACTAAAGTCAAAATGGCGGGCTTCCTGTTTGGTCTAGCATATCTATCCAAGAGACTTATTTGTTTGTTATGAAAAGACACATGTCCCTATAGATTTTTGTACATGTCGGCCAATCGTGGTGCCGGGGCTGCCCTTTAGGGGGCGCTAGTCAGTTATTTTGCCACGCCCATTCCTTAAAACCATCTGAATGTCTGCAGGGGGGGCTGTTACACAAATGTAGTTTGAGGGAGATAGACCCATGAACACGGAAGTTACAGCAATTTCGTGTGTCACAGCGAGTTGATGAACTTTAACGCCACACCACTATTATGGCGTTTGACGAAAAGTCCCAGTAATCTTATGCCTACATTATCAATGTCTTGAGACCCTTTTGATACAGTTTGACATGGCTGCGGCCAGTGGGTGAGGAGGAATACCTCCAAGTGTAAGACATGCAAAAAACGAGACATTTCCTGTTTCCACCAGGGGGCGCTGTGATTTGAAGTCATAATTTCTGTGTAGATGTCATCAGGCCGGGACTCTTGTCTTACATGTCTAGTTTGGACTCGATTGGACCATGTATGTCCGAGATACAGAACCTTGTGTTTTGATGGCGTGTAATCAAACTTTGACGCCACGCCACGGTCACACCGTGTGACGAAAAATCGATCGTTGAGGTAGTTTTCATCTCCATCTTGTTGTGATGACACGCATCTCCATATGAAGTTGATCTGATGAAAGCCCTGGGACAAGTACATCAAAGTACAAATTTGGAAAATGGCCAATATGGCCACTAAAGTCAAAATGGCAGGCTTCCTGTTGCGTTTTTCCAATTGCACCTCCGACCTTTTTTGTTTGTCTTGTCATGATACACCTGGGCTTCGATTTTTGTGAAGATCGGTGAAAGCTAACTGAGGGGCTTTTCCTTAGATGGCGCTGTTGAGCCATTTTTCCACGCCCATTTCAAATTACTCCAGAATACAATTACTTTTTGGGGTTTTGAATTCCCTGCAAACTTTGGTAACAATTTGAGCATGTCTAGGCCCTGAAAAAGCCCCAAAAGGGAAATACAAATCCTTCGAAATACAATAGGGCCTCCCACCGGAGGTGCTCGGGCCCTAATAAATTACTTTTTATGGTAATGGTCTTTAAACATTTAGAGTGTAGGATTTACTTACCTCAAGGGGTTGAAGCTGCATATAGCAACCAACTGCATTCCCTTCGCCTAACCCTCACCTTTCAGGCCAGGTGTGTTGCGGAGCCTACAGTGGCCGTCCGGTAACAAAATGTGAAATGCCAGTCAGTTCTTAACTACAGTAGAAATATCACGGTGCAGCTCTGAATTCACTCAGATGAGAATCTATATGTTTCATAGAGAACATGATCCGGAGAGACCAGCGGACTCTGACGAACTCTAAACAAACAACAAAACTACTCAAAACTGATTTGATACAATCTGTCCTTGTCTTTGTTTCTGTCTCCTTGAATATTTCCTTCTCCCTCAAACATGTAAAGCATCCTGGGGTCCCTTTGAAGGAGCTATAAACATTCAACTTCCTACACCTAGTATCAGTGATGTTTAAATGGAACAGCCGAAATGCAGAGCACAGCTACAAGTGATGCAGTGAAGATTTATTGGGGGAGTTGAGGGATCTGGCAGGTGAAGTCTGAGGTCAAAGAGGAAATGGTGATTTACAGGATGGAGACACAAAAAGTTGTGAGTAGGGCCGGGTGACTGGTCAACAGGCAGGAGAATGAGCTGGGGAGCAGACTGAGACAGGAGGCTGAGACAAGCTGAAGACCAGTGAGACGAGCTGGTTATGGAGACGGCCACTGTGTGGAGAGTGATGCAGGCACAGTTGAGCAAACAAACAGACCAACATGAGATGATCCTGAAAATCAAGGTCAGTCAGAGAAAAGTACAAATCCCGTTCAAGATGTAACAACTACCCCTTTCACCATCTTCCCTGAGAATAATCCATGGATCTTGTTGAAAAAAATGTGGTGCAGCTTGATTGAATTTTAGGGAATTTTCCTCCGGCTGCAGCACCTTGGGGCCGCCTCTGTGAT
This sequence comes from Hippoglossus hippoglossus, assembly GCF_009819705.1. Lineage (NCBI taxonomy): Eukaryota > Metazoa > Chordata > Actinopteri > Pleuronectiformes > Pleuronectidae > Hippoglossus > Hippoglossus hippoglossus. The sequence continues at coordinate 5,913,740 of NC_047160.1, forward strand.
GACACAACTCTGCTCTGATTGGCTGGCTTCAGTGACACGCATGACATGTCTTATATTTTTATTCTAAGAATTCAGATGTGTTTTCTGCTCTGTATGTCCTTAAATATAAGGTTTTAAAAGCTGAACCCTCTTTTTGTACCTGCAAAATGTCTAACACAGGAACAATATCCACCTGTTACCTCGAAATTTAAACTATATTTAATATATATAATAATATATACATAAATGATTGTGTGAATATACAATATTCACTTAATATATAACCACTAGTAGTGCATATCTGTTGGTTTCTCTTTTTTACTGTATTTGTTTTGTATTTCTAATGTGCTGATTAATAAAAAAGAAAAAAATTCTCACTATTTCAATTTGAATTTTATCTCCTTCTGACATGGTCACCATAAACTACAGTTTTAATTTTAAACTGAAAGAAAGTTTCCCGCGAGATCGATCATCTCACGGACCGAGAAGCAGAAAGTGTTCGACTTTTGTGTTTTTTTACTACACCACTGGGACGAGAGAACGTAAAACCCTATGCCCTGCTCGCCTAAAAAGGTAAGAAATCATTTCAGCAAAAAGAAACAAGTAAATCACATTAAACAAATTACTTTCTACTGTAGTAGTCTTTAAAGGTTCAGCGTGCAGGATTTAGTGACCTCTAGTGGTAAAGCTCCATATTGCAACTAACTGAATTCCTCTCGCCTAACCCTCACCTTATAAGCAAAGTATGTTGCGGAACGTACAGTGGCCGTCAGGTAACATAAAAGTGTGAAATGCCCTCTTTCTGGAGGCAGTTTTTCGTTTGTCCATTCTAGGCTACTGTAGAAACGCTGGCAGCCTCCATCGAAGAAGATACGACAATGAAAACAAGGTAATAAAAACATGTTTTTTGTTTTAGGTGATTATATACGAATAAAAACATCATTGTGAATATTCTGTCTATCATGCAAATGGCTTTTCCATTCTGACACAGTGGACCTTTCAAGGGGTGTTGTGCATACACAGCAAATAACATCATGGGATGAACTCAAATTTTTCAGTGTAAATTGTCTCAAAGTTTCTTGTTACTACTGTTCACGACAAACTCAATACAAAGTGACGAATTCATTGGCACTCGTGTTTTTAAACTGTATCCAAAAGTGTTTAAACTCTCATGTCCAATTAATAACATATTGGTGTGACTGGAGCAGCTTTTGGCTGTAACAGTGTTTTCTCAGGTCATGAATGTAACATGTGTTCCCTAAAGGGAGGGTGGTTGAGTCTAAACAAGGGGGGGGGGGGGGTTGTAGCGTGGGGACCAAGTGACGTCACACTGCTGAGTGTCGAGCTGTCAAGTTACAGAGAATATATGGCCAAAGACAGGAAGTGTATGTTGTTGTCTTTAAAATATTTTTTTAAGTCAAATGTTTTTGAACATTCTCTTTCAAAAAGGTTAACATAGATCTCATAAAAGAGCCCAAACTATATTGGTTTGACTATGATAAACAAAAAACATTCAAAACACAGTTTTGTATTTTGTCCAAAATATGAGAAATAAAAATGAAAAAAAGTCATACTTTTGTATGACGTCCAAAATAGGTTAAAAACGTCAAAAAGCCGCTAGAAAGCACCTAAAAACACAGTTTTGTATTTCGTCCAAAATATGAGAAAAAAAATGAAAAAAAGTCATACTTTGGTATGACCTCCAAAATAGGTTAAAAACGTCAAAAAGTCGCTAGAAAGCACCTAAAAACACAGTTTTGTATTTCGTCCAAAATATGAGAAAAAAAATGAAAAAAAGTCATACTTTGGTATGACCTCCAAAATAGGTTAAAAACGTCAAAAAGTCGTTAGAAAGCACCTAAAAACACAGTTTTGTATTTCGTCCAAAATATGAGGAAAAAAAAATGAAAAAAAGTCATACTTTGGTATGACCTCCAAAATAGGTTAAAAACGTCAAAAAGTGGCTAGAAAGCACCTCAAAACACAGTTTTGTATTTCGTCCAAAATATGAGAAAAAAAATGAAAAAAAGTCATACTTTGGTATGACCTCCAAAATAGGTTAAAAACGTCAAAAAGTCGCTAGAAAGCACCTAAAAACACAGTTTTGTATTTCGACCAAAATATGAGAAATAAAAATGAAAAAAAAGTCATACTTTGGTATGACCTCCAAAATAGGTTAAAAACGTCAAAAAGCCGCTAGAAAGCACCTAAAAACACAGTTTTGTATTTCGTCCAAAATATGAGGAAAAAAAATGAAAAAAAGTCATACTTTGGTATGACCTCCAAAATAAGTTAAAAACGTCAAAAAGTGGCTAGAAAGCACCTAAAAACACAGTTTTGTATTTCGTCCAAAATATGAGAAATAAAAATGAAAAAAAGTCATTCTTTGGTATGACGTCCAAAATAGGTTAAAAACGTCAAAAAGTCGCTAGAAAGCACCTAAAAACACAGTTTTGTATTTCGTACAAAATATGAAAAAAAAAATGAAAAAAAGTCATACTTTGGTATGACATCCAAAATAGGTTAAAAACGTCAAAAAGTGGCTAGAAAGCACCTAAAAACACAGTTTTGTATTTCGTCCAAAATATGAGAAAAAAAAATGAAAAAAAGTCATACTTTGGTATGACATCCAAAATAGGTTAAAAACGTCAAAAAGTGGCTAGAAAGCACCTAAAAACACAGTTTTGTATTTCGTCCAAAATATGAGAAAAAAAATGAAAAAAAGTCATACTTTGGTATGACGTCCAAAATAGGTTAAAAACGTTAAGTCAAGATGCTCACTGTAGCACTTGTATGTCAGAGACAATTCATGGACACAAAACGACTTAGAAATTAGAAATGTCTCTTTTTTACTGTTTTTCAACAGTGTTAACAGTGCAGGTGCAGATGAAGCAGAGTTACTTTATTTATTTCGAATAAAATCATCTTGGTAAAGAATACATTTCATGTTATGATGCGTTTGCTTTCCTACAAACCATAGTCATGTAACAAATTTTACAGACATATCGCACAAATTACAGGAGGCTGAACTGCTTCAGACTAATAGCTGTGTTTTGTTGGTAATTGTATAATGATGGTTTAAAAGAATAAATTCATTTTGAGGGAAAATGTGCTTTTGTTTCAGCCTGTGAGTTAAGGCTTTGTGATTGGACGGAAGTGTTTTGATTGAGAAGAACACTGACATGTTTATCATTGTACTGTAGCTGCTCCTCATGGTGCTTAAATGGAGCATGTGTGGTTGTATTTTCTTAAATTGCCACAAACTATTTTACACAAGGCAGTAGGTTCAGTTAAAGCTCCAGCAGCGTATGACTGAGAGGTTTGTTCTCTCATCTAAACCGATCGTCACCACAATATCTGTGAAAATGAAAAATACACAAGTTATCACATATAAATACCTTTTGGTTTTACTGAATGTCAGATATTGGACATGGAACATTGTTCGAGCATAAAGTCTACTTAACGTCCATAGATACGTCAAAAGTATTTCCGCAAGGGAGGATTTAAGTATAAATCAATGTTAAAGGGCGTTTCGTTTCGTTTCGTCACATGGGCTTTTATTGTGACACTTGAAAGCGGAAGTCAGGTGTTACTGTAATATGGTCGCTTGTGGTTTCAGGCTCACAGACGAGTCACAGACGAGTCACAGAGGTACCGCCAACATTTGTCAGTGAGCTAACGTCGCTTTCTTCTGTCGCGTCGGACCCGAGCCTCGCTCAATGGTTAGTTTGAGTTAATACCAAAGTAATACCCGCAGCCACTCACTGTGGCTAATGCTAATGGTGCGAGGGGCTAGTGGTTAGCTGAGGCTAGCTGTAGTAGTTAATGTGCCGCTCTCTTCACTTTGGGTTACCTTTCCTTTACCGAAGCTAACAGGCTAGCTAACACAAACTGAGTTAGTTCAATAAAGCATGCTGCTCGGGATGTGTTAAAGTTATTACCAGTTGTCATGACAACAACCACTGGTTTATTGAATCGCGCTGAATTAGCAGATTAACGCTATCAGTGAGGAAACTGACGCTATCGCGTTCACTGTGGTTGCCTGACAACGGGGAATTAAAGAGACAGTATCATTAGTAACTTGCCATGAATCGTAGAAAGTTATTGTCAGTATAATATGACATTAAATAACATGTCTGAATGTCCTGTATGTATCAGCTGGTCAGGCTCACATCAGTGTAAAGTGGTGTTTTCAATGCAGGTGATTGAATCAATAAGCAGAGAGGAAGAGGTGGTTACTGACATCAGCTGCTGTTTGTTTGACATGAAATCTTTCATAGCTTCTCCATAACACACATGGCCCCCAATGAAGCTGTTTATTAGGCTTATAGAATTATGATCAATACTTCCTGTGGATAAACACATCAGGTTTTCATCCCTGGGATCTCTTTAACATTTAAACTGTTTTATATTATTTATTTGTTTTTACTGAATGTTCAGAATCCTGTTCTTTTTGTGTCCTCAGCTGGGCTGTGTAACTTTGTCGAATGGAGATGGATGATGAGCTGGAGAACTTCATCAGGGAGCGGAAGGCGAGAGTGGCTGAGGATAAAGCCAGTCTACAACAAGACCCTCCTTACATGGAAATAAAGGTGCCTTTAAATTCCACACTCATTGTTTATGAAGTGGTTCACTTCTTACAGACATTTTATTTTGATAATTTCACATGCTGATTTAAATACTGTAGCTCATTCAGTCATATGTATTTATTTTTAAGCCAAACTCCATAATGGTCTGAAAAAAATCACAAGACATACACAAATCATACAGAATAAAAGAACAGGTATAACTAAACAAAACAAAATAAGACTAAAATGAAGAGAAGCTAAAACAAGACAATTAACATGCGGTAAGTAAGCTGATTATATTGCATGATACCAGGAGGAGCCAGGAATCAGACTCTGTTGTCTATGACTCCGTTCAGACTTTTTATTAACATCTCTCCTGAATGATCCAATCACAAGTGGTCAGCTCTAAGTTCAGGTGTAAATGCACCTGCTTTCAGTATTAGTTAGGGAATAGAAAGAAAGTACTGGATGATCGTTGAGCAGTGATCTTGTTGTTTTTTAGTTTTTTGATGCATGATGTTCCTCTATTTTGCACGGACAGGCAAAACCCCACAGAGCCTATGAGTTGACTGTTAAGGAGAACATCCCTCCCAAGTCTGTTGCCCAGAGGAAAGGTACATCACCACATTCACTCCTTTAATTCTTAATTGTTAAAAACTGAAGCAAATACCTTACCAACAATAACCAACAGTTACCAACAAAGTGAATTTTTGTCATGTAAACAATTTTACTCAGAGTAGATACATCTTTAAATTGGCAGCTGTCTTGTTTTGACATAAAACTCTTCACCTTGTTTCTCTGTGAAATATTGATGTATGTGTTTTGTCAGATGAGAATTTGGGTCTGCCGCTCGGTGTAGAGTACGAGAGGAAGAAGCAGAGGCTGCAGCATGAGCTGCGTTTGGACTACAGGCACTACATGGCTCAGGTGACTGTTTCTATTTACTCAGGTGTTTGGATGTAAACCACAAACTTGAGGTCAGTTCATATATATATAGATATATATATCTTGCACAGTTGTCCACTTTAAACACTGTAGCCAGAGCTGGAGCCAATGAAATTAGCGATATTGATGTTGTATGTGTTTTCATTATTTTTTTAACTCCTCCAAATTAGGTAGTGTATCCTTTGCAACTCTCAGTATCCCATAATCCATGTAGTGTTCAGTTATTGTTGTTAACTTGAAATACAAAGGATCACCTCACCATGCTGTGTTTGCTGATTCAAGTGGGTAACAGTCATGAAAACACAGTAGGATGTCATCAATACAGAAACCCAGCAAAAACAGTTCTAGATATGTTGTTAATCATAGTGTTATGGAAAATGCAATAAATAAAGATACAATATATAACATTAACCTTGTATGCTGAATGTGTTTAAAGTTAAATATCAAAACTAGGAATCATTTACACTAACAACATAGAGGTGGGTACATTTGAGGATCCAGTGTTTGGGTTGGGGCTCAGCTATTAACTTCTTTAACTTTGAGATTCCAGCTGTAGTTTGATACGGAGGTTCACACCACTTTTATTGTTGTACCTGTCTTGGAGAGTAAATTAAAAATGTTGAAATCATGTTACATGTTTTATGTTACAGAAAAAACTCTTTGACCCTGCGGCGCCTGGACCATTAATTCACCTCAACAACAGGCGGTCTGTCAAGGTAACTACTTCTCTTTAGTGACACAATGATATCAGTTGATCTAAAAATCAGATTCAGTTACTGGCATTTTTCTAAATTACCTAAGAACTAAGAATTTCGAATAAAATAGATAAATAGCCTCATTATTTCTGGATGGCTGCTAATCAAGGGCTTACTGTCTCATTCATTCTTTATTGACTCAGGTCTATTGAAAGATCCAAAATGACCCTTTGTTTCCTAAACGTGTACACACATGTGTAGTGTTTTTATTTTTTTAGAGCAATGGTTCTCAACCTCTCTCTCTCTTTACTTTATTTAATATATTTAATTTTGTTTTTCTCCATCTATCTGGCGACCCCCAGAAATGATCAATGATCCCCAGGTTGAGAATCACTGGTTAAGAGCAGTGATTCTCAACTGGGGCACCCATGTGGTGAAGTGGTCCTGCAGTTGTAAGGGTAGACATATATAAGATGGATGGATATAGATCAAACAAAATAAACTAACTTATTGTACCTCATGGTGGTCTCCTCACACCCAAGCATTGCCTTTTAAAATCATGTTTCTTCCAGCAACAGCTTGAAGACCGGACAGGCGTTGTTCCCAAACAGCGAGCCTCCTCTCGGAGGGATGCAGCCACTCTGACAGAGGACAATAGGGGGCTGCAGAGGGCTCTGCACCTCGCTGAGGTTAAGGCCTTCTGTCCTGAGGAGGAAGAGGCTTGTAGGCATCACGACAGGCTGGGGAGGCCTGTGGAGCTGGAATCAGAGGAAGATGAGTATTTAAAGGAGGAGCTGGAGCGGATGAAAGGAAGAAGAAACAGATATACAGGGACTGAGGCCAGTTATGAGAAGAGACAAACCAATAAGACTGATGGCAGGTAGCTGGGAAAATTATCCATTGTTTCTTTATGTGTGTGCTTTGAATGCATTGTTTGTCTGTCTTCATCTATTTCACCATCAATCTGGTTTATTTGTCTTTGCTCAGGGAGAAGAGGGAGAATCCATTCAGCTTTGCCAGAGAAGGCAGGAGATCGAGAACACTGGCCAAATATGAGGATGCTGAGTTTGCTACTGGTCTTATAATAGGTTAAAAGATGTTTTCTATTTAGCAACTGGACATTTTGTTGTAAAAAAAAAATAAGTCCAACATTTAATGAACATTTACTGATACTTTAAAATCTTATTAAGCTTTTGCCAAACCGTCCAAAGACATAATTTCCTCTGTGTCTCGATCTGTCAGGGGCGGCAGATACAGATGAGGCTTTGCGGAGGAGGAAGGAGCATTACAGACATGAGCTGCAGGAGCAGATCGCTGAACAACACAGGAACAAGAAAAGGTACTCTGTCAGTGATCTATGTTCTTTTCAGTTAAACACCTGAATACATACGTGTGACAGACGAGCTCCTGAAAGGTTGAATGTCTTTTACAAGAGATGGGCAGCTGCCATCCAGGCTCTGACTTGAGGTTGAAATCTTCTTGAAGTGTCATTGAGCAAATTGCTGCGCCACCTCTTGAACATCCCTGTTTATGTAATAATATACTTATCATCTATAAGTCTGCTTAATATTAATAATAAAATAAGTTCAGAATTATTTCCACAGCAATGAACCCTGTACAAGTTAGATAACACCCCATATTTCTTTGAATAATTTGACGTAGCCTATATTTTTTTTATTTCTATTTAGTAATGTGAAAGAACAACAGTGTCTCAGAAAGACAGATTTGTATTAAATATATTTTCACAGACACCCATATATGATGATCATTTTAATGGGTGAATCTGTAAACTTTCCATGGAACACCTGGCAGTGTACCTCGGATCCTCACTTTAGAACCACTGCTGTAAGAAGTACGTTTGTGTCCTTGTTGCAGGGAGAAAGATTTGGAGCTGAAAGTTGCTGCGACGGGGATGAATGATCCTGAGAAACAGGTCAGCTGACAACTAACTTTTATTTAGTTTCAGAAAAATATTACTTTTAAAGGGCTACATGTAAGTTTCTGCTGTTGCTACATGGCTGAAGTTTGCATTAAAAGCTGTTTATTTACCTGTCTGGAAGAAACTGATGTCCTGTTCAGACATTAAAATGCATCCTGAATGTGTCTCCTGTGACCACTTGAGATCAGATCTCACTACCCCACTCTATGTGAATATACTTGTATGTAATTTGTGTTCGCAAAGACCAAAAATAGTTTAACCCCAGTCTGAGTTTACACATGTGTCCAATGACGATGTGTTTGTGTGTTGCCACGAGTAAGAGAGATAGAAAGAGCCAGCCAGGTCAGGAGGGACTGAATGAGAATATGTTTGATTCATTTTGAATCTGTAGCAGGTCAGAGACGTCAGCTGAGTAGGTGGCCCTTCATATGTGGCCCACTACACATTTGCGCTCACACAGCAAAAATAATGTGGACACATGCATTCTAGACCATCTCTGAAAGTGGTTTAAGTGATCAGATCTCAGGACACATTAGGCTGCGTTCAGACCTGAACTTAGCACTGACCAGTTGTGATCAGATTACTGGAAGAGTGTGATGTAATTGGACTTCATTTTTACTTTACACTGTTATCATACTGCTTGATCCGTCAGTATCAGAAAAAGGATGATTTTCTCCTTATTTTTTCCCTCAAATCCTCAAACCAGCCGGACCGAATCAGGCAGTTCGGAGTGAGCAGGAGAAAATATCTTGAGGTTTCAGAGCCTTCAGCAACAGGAGAGAGCGAATCATCATCGAGAGGTTTCCACAATAATGAGAAGATTGGTGTTCGAGAAAGAGAAACATCTCCTCCCTCGCAGCCTCATGTGGCCTTCCAGTCCCCGCTGCTTGAGTACAGCTCTTCCCTGGGTCTGGGAGGTGGAGGTCTGTCTCCCAGCAGTCAGCCTGCTGCCCCCTCCTTCCCCAGAGCCATGGACACTCCAAGGTATACCATCAGCTTGCATATAGCTGTGGGCAGGGGGGCTGTTTTGATTGATCATGTTTTAATTTTTTATGACGATGAAAAATATTGTATAAACTGATGTTTAGCTCTTATCTGTTGATGCAATCAATGAAAAACTGCCAGAAAACGAACAATTACAGAAAGGTCTGGATTTGAACCCTGTGTCTCCAGAATTCCTCTGTTCCCTCCACATCCTCCCTCATCACTCAGAGAAGCCTGCAGGAGCCTGTATGCGGAGCCCCATTACTGCTGTTGCAACAGAAACCTGCTTGACCCAAACATGGCCTACTGTAAGTATAGGTTTCCTCTGTTACATGAGGTTAAAACACCTTTTTAGTGAATACATTTGTAGTAAGCTGTATTTAATTAAACTTAATTTAGTTGTATCATCATGATTTTACGGCCTTTCATTTTTCTGTGCAGATGGTCATTTGTCTGTTCCTGGCGCTGGCCATCCCATCTCCTACTGGAACATGCCACCAGGGGGTGCTGTGCCCAGTCAGCTTGGTAACCACAGTCCTCACAGTCAGCACAGTGGCAACAGCTTCCCTGAACCACCATTACAGTAAATATCTCCTCTTTAGTTTGAGCATGTTGGCTAAGAAAGCAGGTTGAAACAATTCATAACAAGTAACATCCAGGTGTCCGTAAATGTTTTTGCTCCTGTCAACTTAACTAATTTTCTCAAATGAAGAAATAGTTTTACTGCATATGTGTGAGCAAGAGAAGAAAGATAAAAGAAGACACTTGTGTCCTCTGTGGTAATTTGTCTTAAAATTTCTAAGCGAGTAGAAGGGACATGACGGTAACGCATGCTTGTGTTTCTAAAGGGTTAATATGCTTTTAATGTCCCCCAAGTTGATGAACCCACTAAGAGCTATGGTTCAGAATAAAAAAACACATTCTACACCCTATAAGCATATATGTTTGAAAACAGCCTCCTAAAACCTGTAGGTTTTCTGAAGAGCTGACAGAATTGCCAACATTTACAAAAACTTTAATTTCTCAGCCTGTGAAGCAGATAGAGACGTGGCATAAAACACATTTGATAGTTAAAACATTTAGCTTTCTTTGTAAATCATTGCTTTTTCCCACTCTCCGTTGCTTAGATCAGCTGAAACGCTATTTTGAAAAAGTAAGAGGAGTAAAAGGAGAAATCTTGATAACATGTGTACACTATATTTCTTTAACTCCGCAAACAGGCCCAGTAGTGAAGCTGCTACAGTGGACTCATGCGGCAGTGTTTTCCCTTCAGAGAATTCCAGGTCAAACATAAAGAGAATCCTGAGCTACAGAGACGCTCTCAACGAACAGGTAGGTCAACTCATTTTGAACCTACTTTTGAAAAACACTATTTTCCTAGATTTGGGTTAATCCTCCTACTGCCATCATCAACCATTAGAATAACAATTTTCCTTTAAACAAAAAAAATAGGAAGAAACAAAAATGTATTAAACAGGGTTTCCCCTACGGCCCGCTGGTGTAAAATTATTACTGCAGCCACTTCAGGATCAAGGCAGACGCACATTATGAATCCGGTATCTTTGTGTCCTTCCTCCCCACTCCTCTGCTGACCTGCGCTCCCTTTACACGTTAAGAATAAACACCATCACTAATCAGAAGTTATTAGGATCTGAACATCACTGCAGTTTCCTTTTTTTGGTTTGTTTAATTCGCTCCAGAGTTGAAACAGGTATTAAAACACCTTGAAAGAAAGTCCAACAATTTGCGTGCATGCAGTTCTTCTGCTACACACAACACGAGACAGGACAGAACACGTGTTAAAGTGACTGGAAGGATCCGGATTCATGATCTGACATCATTGATTATTAACTAAATATATGTGATCGTTTTCCTAAACGACAGAGACGGGCACACACGCCCTGCCCCCGCTGCAAAAGAAAATCCTTGGGGAAACACTGATTAAGATAACTTATCATCAAACAAGTTCATCAATTGAATAAATATATATATTTTTTTTTATTAGAGTAAATCCAAAGGGTTATTTTTCATCGATTTGAGGGAACTTCATCAAAATCCCCAAAAAAGAAACTCTCCATTCTTAACATTTCAGAGGAGTGTGGCTGTGAGCGTGTTGTACATTTAGAGTTGATTTGTAAAGCTGGGTAACACTTAAAGATTAGGCTTTTGGACATTGATGGTTACAGATGCAACAGAAAATAAATGTAGGTTGTTGGATAACACTTGAAAAGTAGTTTGTGTATGATCAGTGTCATCTTGGCACTGGTCCTTGGTTGGAAAGAGCAGTAACAGAGAGTACAAAGCAAGAATAGTGTTGGATAAATGAATTCACTGTATCCTAGTCTGTGGTATGTTGGCAGGAAACACCCTGGAGTGGGAGCAACGAATTTGACAACAAGGTAAAATAGATTTAGTTTATACTCAAAGATATAGTGCAAGTTAAGTTACACTGTTAGATCCTAGTTAATCTGTTGTTATAGTTGGTGGTAGAAGTATTTGTGAGCTCATGTACCAGAGGTAGTTCATGCTGCAGTGCCACCTCATTCCCCTCCCTCCTATTTTCCCTCTAAATAAAAATCCTCTCTACTTTGCTTCCCAGCTTGCTAGCTTTAGCCAGGCATGTCTGCAACACACACACAATCACTGCAGGGTCACACAAACCTTTTCCACCTACTCACTGATTACTTTGGTTGATTTCCATGTGGTGTAAGTTATTGTAGTAATCCGTAGGATTTACTACAAGTGAGTGGGGGTGTTGAAGACGATTCTAACACATGATGGACGCAAAACTGCAATTCAATACGCAATACAAATCATTTGATTCGATTTGCGATATAATTTTTTTCAATAAAGTATTCAGTTCCATACCTGTGTAATAGATTTAAATGTGATTGAGTATTGCCACATTGATACCATCAAAATATGAACTGCTCTAGTTCCAAATGCAAAGATGAGAACTTTAAGATATGAATTGCTTCCAACAAGTGTTTATTATTTTTTAACAATCAAACATAGATCAATTATTACAAAAGTTAAGGTAAATATATAAAGCAATAATATAATTATAAAGCAATTCAAATAAGAAAATAAAACATATCTGTAAACTATTTCTGACATTTAAATGTGTCGGACTCAGGAGCAGCATTTAAATATTGCACATTCTGCAACCAAGTTAGATATATTTTCCAATGAGAAAATAATAGGACCTTTCTGTAAATAATCTGCATTAATATATAACCTCATTAACTTATACAAAAGCTATCACTTAATATAGTTTTAAAAATAGGAATATAAATGTTACACAAAATATCTAAATATTGCACGTTCAACTAAAAGATCTATTTGCTGATTTTCTTTCTCCACAAAGGCTGCCACTATAGGATCAAGTGCAGCAATACAAAAAATGGTACAATTACTCCAAACAACAGAAGCCCTACTCTTCAGTTGTTTCAGTGACCTCTCTACTTCTTTTCAACACTCATTGCAGTCTTTACAGATTTTTTGTCAAGAAAACCAGCATGTAAACCGTTGCTGGTTTCAGACATGAACGCTGACACCGATTTTACTTCTGCATCATCTTCCACGGCATTGTCTGGGAACAAAAAAAAAAAGATAAACCAAAATATGAATTGGCTTATGACTTAATGCATCCCTGTGTGAGCTGGAGAATTCTGCCCTGATGAATGAAGTTACACAGTGCTGTAAGGAATTCTGTCCTGTAGATCCAGGAGCAGCAGGCAAGGAGACGTCTGGAGAGGGAGGAGCAAGAGCGACATGAGGCGCAGCTGGAGGCCTACACGAAGAACCACCAGCCGTGGGGGCGAGGTGGAGGAGGAGCCCCTCTCAGAGACAGCACCGGAAATCTAATTGGTAGGTCCCAACTTGCAGTGTCTTTTTATTTTAAACATACAATGTTGGGCTTGGCAATAAACCACAACAACAACCTTAACTCAGGAGCAAGAAATCAGTCTTTATACTTATATCGATATCATTTTTGTATATGTCACCCAGCTCTAATACAATGCCTCTACAAATAGTCATGTTTCTAACTTACTGGTTCTGTTGCCCAGCCGATCTCCACCAGATGCACAAGCTGAATGAGGAGGCCTACACCAACCCGGAGCAATGGCAGAGGAAAGCCGCTGCCACCATGTTGGCACGACAGACAGAGCAGCCTGAGCCCATCGAGAGAGTCTCTGGTACCATAACCAGATTTGTTATTGACTTACTTAGCACTGACACCATTCACGTTTAGAGCAATATTCCAGCTATTGACCTTATTCGGATTAATACGTTATTTAGGTTTTGATGTTGAATTGATAATAGAATATTCCATTCATTACTGTTTACATGTTACAAAGCACAGTCAGATGTTTACATGACAGTGTCTTTTTGTCTTAATCAGGTTAATATCAGAATACTGGTTTCCATGTAAATAGTGTTTTACAATTGGAGCGTTTAGCATCACATTTATGGATGGAGCTTGAATAAATTACTTATGATAATAATAATATAATAACAATACTTTTTATTTGTATAGTGCTTTAAAAAATGCTCAATGGCACTTTACAGGATTACAAAAAACAGAAAACGGATGAATTTTATTAAATTATATAAATATAATAAGAAAATAGACATCATAATCTCACATTGAAATATTAGATACTTGTCACAATCCATTTATTGTTGGGGTGACTACCAAAACACCAATACTGTGTGAAAATACAATGACACTCAAATGTTAATTCTTTCCACACAGTTGAAGATGCTGTCTGTCACTCTGTAGCTCATTCACGTCGAAGTACAAAAACGTAATATTTGCTTCTCACCTGATATATTAACATTATCACCAACATGGGTCTCAAGATCTGTGCTGCATCTTTAGCTGCTCCTTGTTGTGTTTTATCCTTTTCTTTTATCTTCAATTATTTTAGAGAAGAAAGTTCACAGTTCCTTCATGTGTTCTTCTTTGTGCAGGTTTCACACACGTCCAAACCCCCCAGTTTGCCAGAGGTAAAGTGTTCGCCAACCAGCCCACCCAGCACCAGGTCCATGAGCAGGACACGTACAAAGCTTGCCTCAAACAGCAGGTACTGCTTCAAACAGGCGGTGCTGCCTTGTCTAGCATCACTTCTGCTGCCAGCTGAAACCCCTTTGGAGGTTTTCTTCTCTGCAAATTGAACTCGCTGCCTGTGGAATCATGCAACTAAAAGTTTACTAGAGCTAGAAGAAGCTTTTGTTTCCTTCCTCAATAGAAAATTGCCCCAGTCTGCAAATGGCTTTATGTTTCCTTTTTTTTTTTTTTTTTTAACAGATTGAAGAGAAAATGCGTAAAAGGGCAGAGGAGAGGGAGATGACCAGACTGGAGGAGGAGAAGGAGGAGAAGAGGCTGGCAGAGCAAAGAGCTCGCATCCAGAGGGAGTACGAGGAAGAAGAAGAAAAGAAAAAACGAAAGGAAATGGAGGTAAAGTACTAGAGAAAAGCACTTTTGCCAGGTTTTTTTTCTTTATGGTGAAAAATTCTGATCCTTTTATACTAAATACAGGAAAACAGTATTCATCTCTCACTTCCTGTCACTCAGCAAAAGGCCAAGAATGAAGAGCTGATTCAGCTGGCTGAACAAAGGAAGAAGGAAGCCGAGAGGAAGAAGAAGGAAGTAGAGGAGAAGGAGAATGCAGCACTTAGAAGGCAGAATGAGATGGAGAGACAGACCCGGGTGGAGGAGGTTAGTCTCTCTGACCCATAGAATGTAACATGATTAACCGAAATAACCGACATGAGCAAGATTAAGTCAGTCAGAGGTTATAAATGTCGGTTCCGATACATTTTCGGTTTATTTCCCAGCCCTAGGTTGAGTGCATGTTTCAGCGGGACCGTGCTACTGTGGCTTCATCCTCCAATCACTACTTCACTAACTTCAAATTTACAAGATGGCCGTATTTGTATTTTATCTCCATTTCTGAATAGTGGGAGGAAGTGGAGACGTGTCTTTCATCTTTATTTACAGTTTATGCTCTGACCTCAACAAACAATACAAAGCTAGCTAGTTAGAATAACATTTTAATGACGTAATTACAGATTTAATCAATTTTGTGCTCTTATGATGCAGTAATTTATTCAGTAACCAATTTCCAATACTAGCTGTATAATTTTGAAGATATACCTTTTAGTAATTTTCCTGCACCTACAGTGACACAACCGTGACAATAAAGTCAGATTGGAACATAATCATCTCCTCCCTGATATTGACTGATATTTCTAGAGCAGCAAAGTTTTTACAGTTTTGTTTCAAGTTGCAACAACACATCACTAGGAGAATTACTACTTCTTCTGCTTTTCTTCAGGATAATTATGACGGGTGTATTCATCTGAACCCCGATCTGCTCCCAAAGCAACCACTAGACCACGGATGGACTATGTAAAAGTAGAATAGAGCCATAAATACATAATATTTTAACATTCAATCAATCAAACACCACATTTGACTGTTTTTCCATCTTTGTTGAATAAGTTGTAATTTTACCTGAAATAAACCTTAAGATTTTTTGTTAGATTGTCCTTTGTCTGTGTTTTGGTCCAATTCAAGACAAACTGAAACAGAGGACGACATCAAGATATCAGGCTCAGTTCAATTAACCATGGTCACACATAATGTTGTTATTTGGTGACTCTTTTCTTCAGGTCTGCAGGGAGCCTTCTCCTCCAATCCCCACCCTGCAGAAGAAACATGGGTCCCACCAATACACCCCCAGACCCCCCACTGTTGACAGCCAACGTTCCACTGCTCCCCTGTCTGTGAGTGACA
This sequence comes from Hippoglossus hippoglossus, assembly GCF_009819705.1. NCBI lineage: Eukaryota > Metazoa > Chordata > Actinopteri > Pleuronectiformes > Pleuronectidae > Hippoglossus > Hippoglossus hippoglossus. The sequence continues at coordinate 5,929,655 of NC_047160.1, forward strand.
AACACGCAGAGTACACAAACTGTACAAACAGTACAAAATGTATCGCTACAGTATCTGTTTGGTTCCATTTGACTTGTTTTTGCTCCTCAACAACTTCCTCTTGGATTAATAAAGGTGAATGAAGTGTTTTCTCCATTTATTTTCATACCTTCTCTTTTATCTCTGTCTGTGTTTCAGGAGTGTTCTTTGTCTGGTCTCCAGTCACCTCCCGTGCCTGCTTGTAGGAACCAGCTTCGAGCTACAGGTACTATATACACGGGCAGAGGCACACGTGGACACACATACACACACTTGATCTATATGTGTCAGTAAAGATTGTCAGTTATAAAAATAATTTGAGCAAACAACCCCAATCTGCATTGTCTTAATCCCACTGCTCGTGTGTGTGTGTGTGTGTGTGTGTGTGTGTGTGTGTGTGTGTGTGTGTGTGTGTGTGTGTGTGTGTGTGTGTGTGTGTGTGTGTGTGTGTGTGTGTGTTTTCAGGTGACCAGCGTGACGTGTTCAGCGAGCTGTCAGCTTTGCGTCGGCATCTTCGCTCTGAACAGAAGCGGTTGGAGCAGGATGAATTGGAGGAGTTCGACTCTCCACTGAGTGACAGGTCAGAGCTGGCATTCTGTGGACATACTACACTGAGGTCATAACTGTATTCAATGCCCCAGCCGTTGGATATTGTTATGGATCAGTCTCCTGGACGATGTCTAGATATTAGTTTTTAGTGGTTCATATCACTGCTGATCAGAGCCAATTCAAACTGTGTCTACTGCTGAGTCATTTGATTGTATCCAGTCTGATTTGCAGACAAAAGCCAGATGTTAGCCGTTTTTTTGACCAGTGGAAAATGTGCTTAAGTGACTAGAGAAGTTAAAACGGCTAAACTTCATAGTTGAATTGTTTGAATCAGCAGCTAAAAGAAACTGTTCATCATTTACAGCAGTTTAAAGTAATAGATCAACAGGTGAAATAGATAAATTGTGAAAGTGAAGGATAGAAGATTGAAATAAAGGGCATTGTCATTGAAGGGCTACTTCAGTTGTGTAGTCCTGGAAAATCCTGTGTTGCACTTTTCTCTCCGATTTTTGGGGTAATATTAAAGGGGACATAGCATGCCCATTTTACCACAAGTTGATATGGTTCCTTGGGGTCTTAATGAAATGTCTGTAACATACTTTGGTCAAAATACCACAAGGATCATATAAAACAGCACCCTTTTTACCCTGTATAAAACAGCCCTCCACAGAGTGACCTGTTTTGAGTGCCTGTTCCTTTAAATGCTAATGAGCCAGCTCCCCCCTCCCCCCTCTCCCCCCATGATTTTAAACGATATAAATTACATATTTTATATGATATAAATTATCAAATATGCATCCCATACTTTGTATTCCCCTTGTTGTCCTGGAGTTTTAATTTTCCCAATCACATAATTAAATGTCCCCCTCTGCCCATCCACTACAAGCACACAAGCAGACAGACAGAGAGAGAAAGAGAGGGGTGGGTGGGGGGGCTATGAAGACCATCATTTACCCCCGAACCCCGACATTCAACGGGTACAACAACAAGCGGAGAAAGCAGAATCGCGGGCTGACCTTATATATACAGTCTATGGGGCTGACCAGCGGAGAAATGCACGTCCCGTGTGAACAGCCAGGCGGCTGCGTGCTGGAGAACGGCGCTGCGCTGCCTCGCAGCGGCACTTCCGCGTCCGGTGTACCCCGGCGGAACTACTGTAACCCGGCGTAACTACTGTACCCCGGCGTAACTACTGTAACCCGGCGGAACTACTGTAACCCGGCGGAACTACTGTAACCCGGCGTACAGACCATGTAGGGAGACTTCCAGTTCCTTGTTACGACACAATACCCAGGAAGCGCAATCGAGTCGCTCAAGCATGACGTTTCTGACTTAGAGGAACTATAACAAAACGCGCGAGTGTTTTTTCCCCAGAGTTTTTGGGTTGGTAGACATGCCAGATACCCACATTAACCTGTAGAAGCACTAACAAAGTGGAATTTGCATGCTATGTCCCCTTTAAGTCTAAGTATTCTGCTGTGCCATTGGAGTGACATTTTGTGTCATTGTAATTGTCCAGACATCAGGAGCACCCCCTGGTAGATGTGTTCGATATGGCCAGGCTGCGGCTCCAAGCTCCAGCCCGAAGACCCAACTCCAGAAACATTGAGCCCAGAAAGCTGCTGCGGATCCAAGACTCCCTGCAGCTCAACTACACAGGTAGTACACCGCTATGAGGATCCTTAACTGCAAATCAACATTATGGGTCATAAAGGGTTGCTATGTTTATTTGTGAGTCAGATGGGAAGTCGAGGCTGGGCTCCTGTGACGTTCCACTGGAGGAAGTGGGTGTGAGCAGCAGGAGAAGATACGACCACAGGGATCCATGTCAGCAGCTCAGCAGCCAGAGGACGACTGTCCTGGATGGTTAGAGCTGCTCGCCTATTATTTTTTTATTTGAAAGCTGGAGATTTACTTTCTAACTTGGATTTTTAGGATTAAATGGTGTCTATGTCAACATTTATACTTTGTGATCTGTATCTGGAACATTATCTGAACAGTGACGTCCACAGCTCTTTGCATTTACACCTTGTTTAAACAATGTACTTGTTGTGTTCCAGATTATTTTGACCTGTCCCCTCCACATCAAAATGATTATCTGGTGAGTCCAAAAGAAATAATTGATTGATTTTGAAATAATTTTGATTTAATATGCCGCCTGTGCTTGCAAAATTCAGCTTCAAAAATTCTCTACACGTTACATATTCACTGTTTCCATAAACTCTAACTATTAGAGATCATTTGTGTGTATGTTGCAGAGGAGTGTGATGGGGCGATCTCCAAGAGGTTCTCTACTGGAGTCGGACAGAGTGTTCATTGGTAAGTCCTACGATACATTGCTGTTCAACCACACATACGTGTAGGCAACCGGCTCCGTTGTGAACATTATGGATTACGTACTTGCTTGGGTATTAAAGGGATAGTTCACAGAAAAATGGAAATTCACTCATTATCTACTCACCATAATGCCGATAGAGGGGTGGGTGAAGTGTTTGAGTCCACAAAACAATTTTAGGGTTTCAGGGGTAAACAGCGTTGCAGCCAAATCCAATACAATTGAAGTAAATAGCGACCTTTTCTTCAAACGTAAAAAAAAACCCTAAATGCCTCCATACTGCTTCTGTGGTGTCATCCAAGTTTCTGTAAGCCCCAACATTCAAATTCAAGTCCTCTGATATCCTCCTGCCTGCAGCCGCGTTCATGTTCGCAAGCACACACTGCACAAGCTCTCGCATCTATGCTCTCCCCCAAGGGGCACGTGACGTCATCAGCGATACTCAGCAGTAACCGCAGCGATGCTACCAGAAGTAGTGATGCTACCGCACACCTCGCGCGCACCCTTGGGCGACAGTGTGTGTGCAGTTTCTTCCCTTAATGTGCTCAAACTGATCATTACAGCATCTGCTACTGACAATATGTATGTAGCTCTGTGGGATAGCATTTATTTTCTTTGGTTGGTTTTCTCTGGTTGCAACATTAATATTTATCCGATGTAAGTGAATCATCAAAAATTGAAATGAAACAACTTGGCTTTGGTAAATTAAAATAGAATCAAATTGGGAAACAAGTGCCAAAATCCATCCTTAGTACAGACATTTGTCAGTGTAGTGGGGGTGGGGAGTTCTCTAGTTTTCACAGCACACAACCATCTGAAACTCTCTGGGCTACTTCAACACGGATGGATTTTTTTTTTACTGTCATCCGTTTTCTCACCATGTAGACGTTTCAAATGTTGCCTGTGGTCTAGAGGCAGAAAATGAATGTTTTGATACTTTAAACAGAATTAAATCTTCTGTCAACCTTCCTAAACCAATACTGTTGTTCTGCATGTCAGTTGTAGAGCTCAACTCATCTATATTCATGTGAAACAACTTGAAAGTTTATTAATTAATCTTTGAGATAATTGAATAACCTTGAAAAAACCTTAGAAGTCTAGATAACAAATGTGAAACACTGCAGGTGATTTGAGATTCTAACACAACTTTTTAAGTGAAATAATCTTTCATTGAGCAACATATACTTACTTAATATAACCGATTTAAGATACTTTTATTATTTTATGTCACTCTTGGTCTGTGTACCTGTCATTCGGAATCTGTTGCATGTGAGAGTGACCTTCGTGCACATTCACGTGCACACCTGTTACAGCCATAGATTGAATTAATTCTGTGGAAAACGCTGACCTGGATGGTGTAAATGCAAACGAATGGAACCAAGTGGGGAGACGTGGGTACAACTGATTTATAGTGTAGCATATCCTCGAAAATTTGTGTAGAGATGTCTAGGACAAATCTTTTCGTGTGTGTGTGTGTGTGTGTGTGTGTGTGTGTGTGTGTGTGTGTGTGTGTGTGTGTGTGTGTGTGTGTGTGTGTGTGTGTGTGTGTGTGTGTGTGTGTGTGTGTGTGTGTGTGTGTGTGTGTGTGTGTGTGTGTGTGTAGAGCCCCTAGGTGATGCCCTTCCACTTCTGCCGTACCCAGACATCCAGAGAACCTCCCAGCTATCGGCCAGGGAGAGGAGGAGGCAGGCCAAACAGTCACAGCATCCTCAGGTACTACTCTGCTTCACACAAAGCACACACCTCACAGGTTTCTGACGTGTGTTGTGGTGTAGCCTGTAAATTCCTGTATTTTTGCTTTTGTCATGATGTCTTATATTGGTGTCCTGTGGTTGGTCCAGGAACGAGCTGCTTCCAGCCAGAGTATTGGCCAATACGACGACTACTCCACTCACACAGGTAACAGGCTGCAACAGGAGGTGGAGCACAGCGAGGGAAGGAGCCCAAACAGTGCAGGGCATCGGACGGCTCTCAGTCGTCGTGGTAACAAAGCCGGTGCGACTTGATAGATTCATCTTCTGCTGGTCGTTGTGTTTTGTGTAATTATTTCAGCTTTGTTGCAAGAAGACGAATTAAAGCTAATCTTTCAGGAAAGTAGTGTATTATTCTTTTACCGGTCTGAATTAAAATTCTTAACTAGAGCTGTAATTTCCAAAGCCAAGAGGTCATTATATTCAGCCAGCTTTCAAATAATCAGATTGTAGTTGAATAAAGAATAACAGTGAAATATTTATGCAGCAAATATTTAGCCCTGTATTTATCACCCAAAAGCATCTGATAGCAGATGGTAGTGATGGTAGTGGTTTTCTGTTATAGCAGAATAAATGAGTTGCTGTCATGAGATTCTCTATGCCTCCGTGCCGGCGACAGACAGTGGGCGGAGGCATTATGTTTAGGGCGATCCGTTCGTCCCATTCCCGTGAATGCAATATCTCAAGAATGCCTCGACGGAATTTCCTCAAATTTGGCACAAATATTAACTTGTACTCAAGGATGAACTGATTCGATTTTGGTGATGTCACGGTGACCTCACAAAGCCAATTTTTTGCCCTGTGAAGGAGAGATCTCTGTAGCGCCATCAAGGAGTCCTTTCACATTTGGCACAAACATTCAAGTATTAACTCACTTGAATTTGTTCGCCAAAGGTCAAGGTCACAGTGGCCTCACAAAGTATGTTTGTTTTTCTTGAACATATCTTAAGATAATTTTTTTACAAACATTCACTTGAACTCAAAGATAAACTGATTTTTGAGCCTGGAGGTCAAAGGTCAAGATCACAATGACCTCATGTTACTGTGAATGTGACATATTTAGGACTGCCCGTAGGGAATTTGATTACATCTGGCACAATTCACTTGGACTCACTGATAAATTGATTACATTTCAGTGGTCAAAGGTCACGGTGGACTTAGAAGATGTTTGATGATGTTTTTTGGCCTCTTCAATGTGATCTTTTGGTATTTCTGAATTTTCCCATGGGCCTTATACTTGCCACTCCTTGATTGAAAAACTGCAATGTGTACCAAAGTTTACAATGTAATACTTTTAGTGTTTGACTCTGTCCCCTTGCTCCTGTTCTTCAGGACCAGTGGATCTGTCTGATGATGACTCCTCCCCTACTCAGTCCTCTTCTCGCAATCTTAACCATCAATGCTCCATAGAAACTGTCGCCACAGATCCCTGGATGCGACCGGGGACATCGGACACCCTGAAATGTTTGGACCGTCCATCTAGGAGGGAGCGGTTGGCAACGTAGTACTTTGTTTCTCAAACCTCTGAGCTTCCTTGTACTTTGGAAAGTCTGTTGTAAAATTATAAAATTATGGATGTTTTTACCTCATGGATTATATGACGGATGGATGTTTGAAAAATGTACTTTTGTAAAAATCATTGTTTACATCAGTGAGAACATACATGTTTGTATGGGCGATTGTTTGGCTAATGCCTAAATAGTTTTTATTAAATTATTTTAATTATGAATCGTATTTTCTCCTTTTGTGTGACGAAACCAGCCAATCTGCCAATGGGGTGACAAGGCATCATCCTGCTTACATAAGTTACCTTTTCTAGACGACACAATTAAAACCTCCATCAAGGATATTGCGTTTTCGTCGCGGTTTGTATTTTGTTCAGCAGGATTATGCAAAAACTACTGGACAAATTACCACGAAACTCGGGGTAAAATCTATGAAAACTTGGTGCAGAACCGGATCAGGGGGCCGATCCAGGAATCTACTTCACCTTCTTTAACATTGCAAGATTGCATTTTTCAACATTTTCTGTTGATTTGTCATGATTCGTGGATCTTGATTAAAGAAGAACATGTAATTGCAGATCCAAATAAAAATCAGGATCCAGGCATAGACTGTATATAAAGGAGACTGTTGGGCCTTGCAGAGGTCTGCTCTCTGTTAGTGCCATACTAGTTGAAATACAGAGAGATGTAGTGTAACCTAGATATGCTGCAATAATTGGATTTGTGTAATGTTTTTTAACCTTCAGCTTTAAAAAATATATATTTTTATCAGAAATATTTTTATTAAGTTTTTACATTTCACACAAAAAACACATGTACCCCATAACCCCTCCCAACATCAAACCCAAGTGCCATGCCTGAGGGAATATCACAATCCTGGAATGGTATAGGTGCCGGACATCTGGTTCAGTATCATTACAGATAGATATATATATACAATGGACAGAGAAGAAAAAATTTAAATAACAAACTAGAAAAGACATAGAATTAGAGAGTTATTCACTCATACAAAGTGCAACACTAGCAGAGGTGAAATGACCCTTCAGCTTTTTTAATCAGCAAACGTCACAGTGCACAGACACATACACACACAACTAAGATGGTGAACATGGGAGGCAACATGCTGCCAGCGGGCCTGCACACTCCTGTTTCCGGTTGTTTCATATAATTAAATAACTTAAGTCCACCAGTATTAGGAGCTTCCAGCCAAACGGTTCCAGTTAAACAGTAAATGTTCTCAAACCCCAGTGAAATCTGCCCCAGTCAGTCTCTAAGCAGTCATTCGATGATTCTGTCTGTGGAGCAGCTCCAGGATCCTGAGTACAGAAGGGCCCAGAGAGCCAAACCAAACCAAACAATGGAAGACAAGAAAATGAAAAGCTGCAGAGCCTGTAGCTGCTGGTTTATCACTCGTCTTCCAGGTTTGAGTTTCTGACTAAATACTACATGAAAGCTGAGCTGTTTGCCAGTGAAGACTGTCGGTTTCTTTCACTGGCTCATTTATTCAATAAAGTACACAGCAGGGAAGGGCGCGAATCCAGGATGAGGATTAGCAGCCAAAAGAGAGTCGAACATTGTCTGTCCACCAAATTCTACCAAAACCTGGATTTAGACAGAAATAAAGAAGTAAGAGCCTTCAGCCTCGTACTAAAATCATTTAAATACATTTTATTTCTCTTATCGCTCTACACACAATTCCCCATAATGACAAAGTGAAAACATACATTTAGAATTGTTGGCAAATGTATTCAAAAACTGAAATATCGCATTGACATAATTCACACACACCCTTTACTCAGAACTAAGTTGAAGCATCTTTTTCAGCGACTACAACCTTAAAGGGATAGTTCACCGAAAAATGAAAATTCATTCATTATCTACTCAGCTCTATGCCGATGGAGGGATGGGTGAAGTGTTTGAGTCCCACTGAACACTTTTGGAGTTTCAGGGGTAAACAGAGTTGCAGCAGAATCCAAAACAATTGAAGTAAATGGTGACCGATTCTTCAGACGTAAAAAAAACAAAACACAAAATCCCTCCATACTGCTCATGTGGTGTCATCCAAGTGTCCGTTAGCCCCGACATTCAAAGTCAACTCGAAACAGCGTCATTTACACCAAGTATTTAGCCTAAGGGATCATTTTAAATTTGGTACAAATGGTCACTTAGACTCATAAATTAGCTGATTAGATTTGGGTGATCAAAGGTCAAGGTCACAGTGGCCTTAAAACATGATGTCTTTTGAGTTTTCACTTGGACTTAAAGGTGAACTGATTACCTTCCAGTGGTCAAAGGTCTCAGCGACCTCATTTGAGTCTGGAAAAAAAAAAAGATGTGGACTGAAACTGCAGTGGTTGATGGAGAAAGATTTTTCCTCCTCAATCTTTACTCAACGTTGAGTAAAGATTGAGGGGGAAAAATCTCTGTAAATGATTTTAGTCTGCAACATAATGTGTGGATAAAGTGAAGGCGTCTGCTGTATCTGCTCAGATGACTGAGTGTGAATTGAATGCAGTGATGTGTTTGTTGTGCTGTCGTGAGGCTTTAGAGCTTTGTAGTTGGCTGAGATAGTGGCTGACATCATTCCACACATAAAAAACACATTTTGTAGTCGAAGCCATTGTTGTAGTTTCCTATGAGAGATCTTTTGCATGTTTGAGAACACGCACATTTTCCTCCTCTCTCTGTCTGACTCGTTGTTTCGCATTATCAATCTTTCTCCTTCTTAGCACCATCGCTCTGTTCTCATCGTTCATGCTCTCGCTCTCCCCTGTGGACACACGCTCTCTCTCTCTCTCTCTTGCCTGGTGGAGCACCGTCGCTCGCTCACTTCCCTCTCTCTCGCTCTCTGTCTGTATGAGTGATGACCTTCTCCGGCTCTGGATAGGAAGGAGGATAGAAGCCATCTAAACTCTGCTACGCCCCCATTACTCAACCAGACACCCCAGTGTCAATACACACACACACACACCCACACACTGCATCCCACTCAGCATTACACTGACTCAGGAAGGCCACAGCAGCATAGCGTGCCTAGCAACTTCATCCAAAAATTGATTGTCCAGGCAAAAACCCCTCAGCTGGTCGAAACAATTTATTGCTCCAAACAAATTTTATGGTCTTTAACTCTCCAGCAGCCCAACCCAAAACACTAGAGAAGGCCAGGCGGCCCCTTCCCATCCAGCCTGAAGCGCAGCCACGTCACGTGCCAACTTTGTCCTGCCTGCAGCTTCTCTGATGTGAAAGAGGGTCTGATCCAATTCTTATTGTTACCGGGGAAGCACTTCTAGACATCCAGATCAGTTACATAGTCATGGGGAGTAATACTCTGTCTATACAATATCTACTCACATGTTTACCAAAGGTTTTTTTTCTATTTGGTTTTACCATGAGTCAGATCAGCAGGACAATGTGAAGTCCGTTAACAGTTGCTGTAGATAATATATAGGCATCATCTATCTGAAGTCATGTGTCTGGCCCCTCAGTCAAAGGTCCAACATTCACTTTTCTTTTAGGGTCATCACCTCCACCAAGGAGGTTATATTTGCATCTGTGTTTGTTTGATTGTTTCTTTTGTTTGTTAGTGAACATGATTATATAAAAACTATTAAACTGATTTCCATGAGATTTTGTGGAGAGGTGCAGCATGACCCAAGGGAGAAGCTGATACACTCTTGTGCAGTTCCAGGATTTGATTTTCACTTTCTTTAAAAAAGCGAGATAGGGCGTTTTCCAACATTTTTGTTGGGTAATGGATCTTCATGAAAAAATCTGACATGATTAGGGGACTGATATTCATGGGTGTGTGCAATTTGGTGCAGAGCCAAATAAAAATGCATATCTAGTAAATTGAAATGTGTTTTTTTAAGGGGACAGGCCGAGGTATGCACGCTACTGAGTTACCGTGTTACCCCCTGGTTGTACTGTATGTTTTCGTTGCTGTCTGTTGGCATAGATACATGAACACTGCTTAACTGATTCGACTTAAAATTGGTGGAAGGGTGGGGTAAGGGCCAAGGAAGAACCCATTAACATTTGAAGCGGATTCGACCAAGGGCGAAGATCCTTGAATGTTTTTCTTCGGCATTGTGAGATATGGCGTTAGCCCCTCTAGTTTTGGTTTTGGTTTCCACTTACATCAGAGGGAAGTATCTGTTTCTTTACCAGCTATAAATACTTAATGATGTGCTCTATAGCTGCTAACTGCATCTGTCTGCTGTTTGGTGCTGGGCGGTGCGTGTACAATGGGTTCATCATTTGTTAAACACAGCTGTGGCTGCGAAGAACCCTGATGAGAGCCGCAAGAATGAACCAAAGCAGTGAGGTTGGCTGTAAAACCAAAGACACTCGAGGGAAACTGCGGAGAAGTACTGATAATGATTTGCTTTTATGACGCCTTTCTCGTTGAATATAGTAAGTCAATGCAGCATTGATATAGTGGTCAAATGAGGGTTTACACCAACAAGCTGAGGACTCAGAGATTTGTTCAATAAAAAAACAACATTGTCTTTTACTGACACTGTAACAGCTCATCACTGGTAGTGTGTAGGCCTATCTCTGTTTTTAATACACTGCTACTGTATGTTTAGAATGTCTGATATACTGTAGTCTCTTTTAGCCTGTTGTGAATCATTTCTCTCACTAATGTAAAGCAGGGTTTTGTAACTTTTGTAGCAAGAACACAGGAACAGTTTCATGTGTGTACCTCCACGTGTACCTCCTTTCATGTCCGAATCCACTAAGACACCTGAACTCCTCACAACAAAGTGGATCATCACATCTTACATCATGTCACTCCGCCAGTGTTAAACATCACTCATATTACATGTATGTGAGGTGTGTCACATTATGGAGATCCACATCTAAATATAGCAGCAGAAAACAACATGTATACTGTGTACACTAACAATAAATGAGATCATGTAAATTCTCAAACACAAAACTGAGACAAATAATGTAATCTACCAAATATGTCTCCACAAAAATGACTCTCCTCTTGCATTCTTCCCTTTCCTCAGATGAAATGACTCATGTCGAAGTTTATGAAAAATAAAACTAATTTTACTCGAATAAACCACCACGGTGGCAGAGGCACACTGTCTTTTTACAGCCCCAAACTCTAGCTGTCCATAGAGGAGAGTTTTATCTACGTTACATCAATACTGTTCACATTTTCTCTCCTTTTCACTACTGAAGGCAATATTTCCCTCCGTTGCCTTAAATTACCCCAGAATGCATCTATCCACTGTGTCACGGTGTGTTTATGTGTGAGCATCAGTGGAGACAACATACAGTCTGAAGGACTTCAGGGCTCCTATTGGACAGTATGTGAAGCTCCCATTCATTTATTCTCAGCGTTATGAATCCCTCACGGGACTAATGAATGCCATAGCTCACTTATGCTAATCAGTCTCTTGAATTAGCCCGCCTCTGGAGTGGTCTATTAGTGGAGATCACAGTGTAATGGATGATATTATGGCAGCAGGGCCCACTATGGCTTGTGTGTGTATATATCTATAGGAATGTGTGGATTGAGGAATTAGAAAAGTTTTGAGTTCCAAAGTAAAAAGAAAATAAATCAAATCCTTTTTAATTACGATCTACATAACTGAGATTTCTTTTTATTTCTAGGTACCATTTAGAGCCATTGGAAGTAACGACATCGTCTCACCACAGGATGGCAGTGGTGTATTGCGCAGGACCACTTGCAATTAGCTCTTATTTTTAAAGTGTGTGAATAAACATACCTCAGACTGTGAGATAATGTATTCAAACACATGAGCCAGACTGGGCTCGTTTCAATAGCCACACAGAGTCTGATTAAAGCAAGCAGAAAGAATGTATTTTAATGTTCTCTGACAGAATACTGCTCACAGTGTGTCACACTCAGCGGCTCCTGCAATATTTCCTTAACTCTCATCTTCTTTGTTTTCTCGTTGCTCTCTCTTCCCCTCCCTGCCTCCTATCCCTCACTCAGCCTCTCCCCTCGCCTCCTCCTTCTTCTTCCAAACCTCCTCAAGTTCAAGCCGGGAAGCATCAAACTAAATTTTGGATCAATTGTTCACTCATTCTATACAAAATCCCTGTTATGCCCAATTTAGCTGATACACACACACACACACACACACACACACACACACACACACACACACACACACACACACACACACACACACACACACACACACACACACACACACACACACACACACACACACACACACACACACACACGCCTATCCCTTATCTTACCTCTGGGATGTTGCTGACAAATGACAGCGCTACTTGTCTGCCAACCCTGTGTCTCTTGCTCGGCAGGGTGTGTGTGTGTGTGTGTGTGTGTGTGTGTGTGTGTGTGTGTGTGTGTGTGTGTGCGTGCGTGCGTGCGTGCGTGTCGGAGGGAGGAAAAAAATCGTTGAGGGACATGGGGAGATGGAGGGGAGCTTTGGCAAGATTCATGTTTTCTGATTGGTTGACGTGAACATCCTGCAGAGTTATGGATTTTTGACGGAAAAGATAGTTTGCTTCGACCGTGTTGCTCAGCAGACTATGAAAAGCAGGTTATTTTCTTTCTATACGAGTTCAAACTAAATATTTGTGCTGGTAAAATCTGTTATTCGGCCATTTATGGATTTTTCCTGGTGGGGGACAGGAAAAGGTGAGAACAGCAGTACGTGAAAAGGAGAGGAGGAGGTTACAGGGAGGTTGAAGCTGCACCTTTATGTAGAAATTGTTGGTTTTATCAAGGTAAATGTCTTGTATTGGCGTCAGACATTCCAACATATATAAGCACTTTCAACACCTTTGCAGACTACTTTAGATCTGTGACAAAAACCATGAAGTTCACTCATCCCTGGCCCAGGTTGTAGGACACATCTTGACCTTGTTCATTTATCTAATTCTGGGTTTTAAAGTAACTCATGCAGCTTTTTACCTCACCAGGTGGCAGAACCTCAGCCTGAAATCTGATTGGCGCAGGTCGTCCCCGTACAGATTTCAGAGAAGTCTGATAAGTGCTCTTGTAGTTAGAACACCTTTAAATCACTCACGTTGCAACATGTAATGATAATATTGTATAATACAGAAGGGGTTTGTCTTGTCTGAGATCAGTTATGCGGATTGTGGCTCTCACAGTGTGCACTGGCTTTTAAGGTTGGAACATCCCTCTCCAGGCTGCACACAGGGTTTAGTCCTGTGGCTGTTTCTGCATTGTACAAATATTATGTTACAAAAGTATATATATCCCCCCCCCCCTCTGTGTTTCAAACTTGCCACCTGTGCATTGGCAGGGTTCCACACCCTCAAAAACCTGGAAATTTATAAGACAGTACTTTTTCAGTCATGGAAACTTATTAAAAGGACCAAATCTCCTGGATCTATCTATATTTATCACATTGTTATTCACTTCAGTGGGTATTTTGAGATTTTACTGATGATTGGTAAGAAGCAGTATATAAGGAATAGGCCATTTAGGCCATTTAGAACATTTAGGACATTTAGGACATTTAGGCATCCATGGGCTTAAAACACAACTATAGGACAAGAAAAGCAGTCAAGAATAACTGAAATACAGAATTGTGTGTCTATGGAGACATTTAAATAAGAGGTGGACAGTGCAAAATGATTATTAGTGCAAGAATAGTAATAATATCAAATATTTATTAGCAATTAACAGCACTTGTGAAAACACAACCTAAAAGAAGCCTACCGATATATTATATGACCATCTGGGACCAATTGCTGCCCTGAAGTGTCAGGAAAATGTCCTGGAAATGGAAAATGATTTCTGAAGCCTTTGTGACCCACTACAACCCACAACCCCCTCCCCCCCTCTGTGACGTATACATGTATAGTTTACAGCTTCAGTTTACACGCGGCAGGAATTCCAACTTGCATCTCATCATAAACAGCTGATTTTATACATTCTCTGCTGCTGCTTTAAACAAATTAAAAAACGTTGAGTAGAGAAAGCATGAGATCCCTTTCAGGAGGCTGAATGCTACACGAGGACCACACTGTTGTTTAGCCCATGTTGAGCTCAAAAAGAAGAAAGACACTCGTAGTGTTTTTATGGACGTCAGCATTAAAATTTGACAACCCTTTTCATCATATCGCTCCTTTGATTAGCCGCCACACACACACACACACACACACACACACACACACACACACACACACACACTGGTAAATGCTTCTCAGCAGCTGGCTGTCAAGTCACTGGGGCACTTCCACGGATGCTTGGGAGCGCCTGCTTTTATTATTGTTCATAATTATGTTGTGTTTAATGCCTCATTATAGAAATTCCTTTAAGATGGGGAATGCCACTTAAAGGCCTCTGACACCAGAGAGAGGCCTCTGCTCGGTTCCGCTGCACCGAGACTCGTCTTTGGAACAAATATGAAGCGAGGAATCTGATCGCAACCAATCAGTATCCACAAAGAAATCTGACATGAGCAGAGATGTACATGAGCCTATGTCAACTGAGGGTTCTGATGATGGAGAGACGGAGTCGAAAGAGAAGAAAGAGGAGAGGCAGCGGAGATCAGGTAAAACCAGATGCTTTAATTAGCAAGCCGAGGGATGCCCTTAGCGCAGTGTGTGTGTGTGTGTGTGTGTGTGTGTGTGTGTGTGTGTGTGTGTGTGTATGTTTTGCATGTGTGAATGTTTGATGGCTTTAATTAGTTGAAGTGTTAGATAAAACGCGGAGGAAAATCAACAAAGTGGCTTCTCCAGAAAGGTTAATAACCACCCACCCTCTTCTCTCTGCCTCTCCTCTGCCCTTTCCGTTTCTCTCCTCTCTGATCCTTTCTTCCCGAGCGTTCGCAGCGGAGAGAGACAGAGGAAATGAGAGCGGGGCGCAGGATGAGAAGGAAGGAGCAAAGACGCACAAGAAGACAGAGCAACTCTTTAATCACACCAGTAGCTCAAAGTGCCATCAGCTTTATTAGCTCCAAACACCACGCGCTCACACACAGACACAGCATCTGTCTGCTGTTCTGAAGCGCACATATTGAATTCTGCCCTCCAGAAACAAGGGAGAGATTTAGTTCCAAGCCTCTCACTCTACAGATTACAGGTAGAAGCCCAGAGATTACTGGGAAACTAAATTTGAGTGTCTAGTTTCTGATGTCTTGCCTCTGGCCCGAATCACCTCAGAGAATTGTTTCCCTCTCTCCTCCACTTCTCGGGTTGCTTTAAGATTGTTTCGGATGGCGCAGAGGGGAGACTGATGGGACAGTTATGAGACAGGATGATATGTGACATGTATTAGTCTGCTGAGCCTGTAGCCCAGAGACAGGTGGCGAGGTGACAGGAATGCGGAAGTTAGTGCCTGTTTGTTTCTTGGGAGCTGGGAGACTGTCCACTATTTGTTACATCTCGCCCCAATGTCTCGTCCCATTTGTGGCCGCGTCTTCACTTTAGTTCACCTCTCAGAATAATTTGGTTTTCTGTTCCTGTGGGTAAAGAGCAGTTCAAGAGTCTGAAATGAAGTTCAAAGTTCTATTTACTCAAAAGTCCACTTTTATGCCTTTTCCACCCAAACTGGAAGAGGAGTAATTCCAACAAAAAAGTTGACAAATTAAGGTTTAATCTTTCACGCTACATGTAAAGATCATGTTTGCTTGTTTTATGTGTCACCATGTTACATTAAAACATGGTTATTACCATGTGAGCAGTTTGATTATACTTTGTCAGCCTCCAGCCTCACAACAGACAATATAACTACAGTAAGACTTTCCTGACTTTTGTTGATCCCCTGACTTTATATCTAGCATCAGGTTACAATATTTTCTTTGGAATATCGCAGTATCTGCTCGGTGTTGAGACATTAGGGAGCTGTCATGTCCATCTTTATATGCAGTCTGTGGTCAAGATGCACTTCGGGGGTGCACTTGTTGAAGATGTTTCCTGTGTATTATGCATTGTGGCTCAATAGTGACCATTATTAGCACACTCAAGTCTCTGTTGTTTTTTTAGGATGTAAACTGACTTTTCTGAGCATACTTTATCGTGACACTTTTCCAGTATGAACACACTACATATTCAAACATGTCTTAGAATAAATGTGTGGTGTGGAAGTGGGACGCAGCTTCACTTCTGTTTCTCCAATCTGTTTGACATGCTGTATATTTAAGCCCAGTGGGTTAATAGCTGCTGACTTGTTTAAAATAATGAACCAAATTCATCTCATTACAGTAAAAAGACTCATTACTGGCTTGGTTGTCCAGACAGTGTGAGAAAGTGGGAAATATTGAATAAATAAACATCATCTTGGCATTTCTCTCTTAGCATCTTTCCTCCAACTGTGAACGTGTTGACCTGGTTTAAATACTAAAAGGGTAATATAACCCCCACAAATGATCCTATTACGCAGGACTCACACAAAGAGCCAGAATGCTGCAGTTAAAACACTTGGCATCATTGGAAGACGGCTATGATGTGTGTCCCACGTGTGACGTACACAAAAGATGTGGTCAAATTCTTTTGTTAATGTTTTACCTTTTTTCGAGTGATGATAATTATTTCAGCTCTCGTTGATGATTCATTATTCATTTTGAGAGACTTTTATTCAGTCTTCATGGACTTGTTATCCAGGTGTAATACCCCAACATGTGCTACTTAGTTGGGCTGAAAACTCAGGAGATCAAGTATCCAGAGTTATATTACATATTCAGTTCATCTCTACTAAATGACTCTACTTACATTTGTATGGTTAATTTGACATTTGTTAATACCTGTCTAAGTCAGAAATTATATATGACAACATGGAAAGTGGGATGTATTTTCGGGAAATAGAAAAAAAAATGAGTCAACTCGTGTGACTGTTTTTTCAGGATAACTGTTTGCATGGTTAATGCCTGGGACCTGCAACCCAAGCATGAAACTGGTTTATTGTCATTATGCAACGCATTACATTACTCACTTGCTCTAGTATTGAATATCAAAATAGACGTACACTTTTTAATACAAATGTAAACATAGCTTATTTTCAATATAAATGATATGAAACCTTAACCTTTGACATAAAACACATGTAAATGCTGCACATGTTGTGGGGTCAGTTTGAAAACTACAGTGATACAGTAAGTTAAATGGCAGTGGTCACAGTCTATAGCTCCCAGTAGAAATGTGGTGAAGAGGGTAATTCAGGGTAGTGATCAGGACAGAGGGAGAAACGATCCGCGGCGATCCTCAAAACGAATCCCCAGGCAATAACCTCAAAGACTCTTTAATCAGAGCTGGAGAGCTGTGTGTGTGTGTGTGTGTGTGTGTGTGTGTGTGTGTTTTCTCCTTCAGTATGGATTCCTATTTGTATTCTTCTTTTCTACTTTCCTGTATCAAGTCCGTGTTGTAGAAACATGATAGGTTCATGAATGGTTCTGTGGTGTATCACAGTGTAATCGTCCAGCAGCATGTTTGTAACAGTCAATCACCGTCGTTTGATCTATAACACTCTACGACAGGTTTGTGGCACAGAGATATGGCTTATGTTCATGTGTGTGTGTATCATTTGGCCTGTTAGGGTAAGTGTGTGGATTTTACTGCTGTTTTATAGTCCATTACGAGCCCATTATTGCAGCCTCATGGTCCCACTCTGTTCTTTTTATCTTGGATCTCTTTATGGCTTTAAGTCGCTAAATAATGATAACAGAGGGGGCATCAGGACCAGCAGGGCCGCTACACACTCGCACTGTTTTGGCAGGAAAGATAACAAACGGCGTGTGAGCTGAGCTTCCACATCACTGTTAAAATGTCTAATCTCAAACTTCTGAAGTCTCTGAATAGGTTTTATCCCAGCCACTTTCTTTACTGCTGAATAAACTGCCTGGAATCTGCCAAGTTCATTAGAGGCAGGTATAGGTGGTTACTTCACCTTTTGGAGGTTTTGTTTTGCAGGGGGTTTACACACCTAAAGAGTTTGCTGTGTGAACGCAAAGAAGGGCCAACATACTTTCAGAGTATCCGCATGCCGAAATAAAAAATAGTTAAGCTTGATCATGACCTAAAACTTCCTTAATAATAATTGATGTATTTAAATTGAAATCAGGGGACCCTAAGTCACAGCCTTTGATTTCATTACTTTTTTAGCCTTTTCTTTCTTTGAGCATTTTATGATCACTCAATGTTCAGTCCGGGGAAACATAGTGAGTGAGGAAGGTGAATCCACAGATGTTCTATTAATGTGGTAGGTGCCTATAATGTGTATAACAATTATTGTCTAAAGACAAACAGACTAATGTTATACATTTTGTGGACATGTGGACTAACGTTATCCAAAATGTTTCCAACTAACGTTCAAACCCAGACAAATCCTAGATTTTTATTTAAGGTAACAAGACGTTTTATTTTTGTTTCATTTTTAATTGCGTCATATCAGCTTTACCTGAGGCTTTGTCCGTCTCTTTTCTGACCTCCGGGGAAAACGACGTATAACGAAGGAAGAACACACTGCTAGCCAGCTGGCAGTTTTTTTCATCTGCTGTTTGTATTGGTCACTCGTTAATCGTCGCCGTTTCACGTAATGTGAATACATTTTAATAGATTACCTCATCCTTGATCATGACGACAACAACTCCCATGACCTCACAGTGCTTCACGACATCATCAAACCAGGTCTTTTTGTTACTGTTATGATTGAGAGACCCCTAGAAGCCGAAGTCACATTGTGGGATTAACTGTTAGACAACTGGGGTCATGCAGTTTGGGATTTGTGAATATAGTCAAAGTAGTTAACAATAACTAAGAAGGAGATTTTGTGGCACAAGGAGTTTCACCAGTATGAACTTATGTTGTGCATTCATACTGAAGACAGAGCTGAGGTTAAAAAAAGTGTCTGCATTGCTGGAGATGTTTCAGGTACTGATGAGACGATGAAATGGAAGTGTGTGTGTTGAGCTGCAGATCTGAGTCTGAAGGTTTATCAAATGCCAACACACAGCATACTATGAGACAGATGACACTGTTTAACACCCTGTGAACGTGCACCTGCATGTATTTGATTGGTCCATGTAGTGAATCGGCAGATGATGAACAGTTGAAACATGTGTAGACATTGAGTGATGTGAAACCAAGCTCCCTACAACTGTTGCACAATATGCAGCAGCTCACTACAAATCTGTCAGTCATCTTTCAGCCATACTGACAGTGGATATTTGATAATCAAATTATTTTCTGGAGACTACTTTAAAAAGCAACTTTAAACCCATGGGTTTTTTGCCCGCTGTTTTCTTATGGCCTTTGTACACTAGATGTATTTTTGTGTTATTAATTTACAAACTATTTATATTTTTCAAATCTGTATTCAGTCAATGCAAGCTTTTACATCAGTGACGGAGTTTTGCTGAGTGATATTGCAGCTTTTATTATTACAAACCAAGGTCGATTTTTCACGTCATTGTACACGTCTAACCAATCTGAATGAATTTGTTGACGTCACATTTGGAAGCAGTGGTAGTTGAGGAGAACAGTTTCCTCTGTCTGATATAAATTGTATTTGTTGATTTATTTAATATATTTGTGTATATTACTCATTTTGGTTATTTTGGTCTTTAAAGGATCTGATGGAGCCCACTTGAAATTAGGGTCAAGCAACTGAAGACTCAGCTTCTGTTGATGAGAACGAATGAACCAAACAGGCGGGACTGTTTTCAAACAAACAGAACCTTCATCGTGCTTAAGGTGAATAGAGCGTGTCGCAATCCGCCTTCAATTATTTGCCATTCTGTGCTGTTCATTTGCATCGTTGCTGATGTGCAAAGGCCTTCTCAGTGGTTAAACTTGCCCTGCAGTGTTGTACGGGAGGATCCAGGACCTGGTGACGTCACTGTTTGCTCTGGTCTCAGATGCAACACATTGAACCCGGGCTGAAAAACCTGTAACTTGAACCAGAGAGGACAGTTTCCCATGTTCAGCCTGGTGCATCAGGCCTTTCTAATTCCAGACCTTGACTTAAACCCAGCTACCACTCACTGAACCGACCCGTTCTACAGTCTCATCACTGAAGCCACAAAATGATATCATGTGCACTTAAACCACTGAAAACACACAATACACAGCTGGAGGATGGTCGCGTGATCATAACCCGACAACCTTGATGTTATTAATTAAAACATCCACCTCGGGGCTCGCTCCAGCTTTTTATGGCCACGCGTAGCAGTGATGGGATGGAAACAGAGCAGAGAGCCGGACATCTGACCAGGCGGAGCCAATGTGTTCAAGGTTAACAGGGTTGTCACTGGTGTAAAAACCCATCCATCATTGTTTTGACTGGTTTTAAGAAACCTTCATTTTTTCCCGTAGTTGAAATACAAGTCATCATCA